>NW_026023200.1:0-15216 GCF_019186545.1 Solanum stenotomum | reverse complement strand
GACAATAAACAAACTCATATCCAAGGATATAGTTTGAGGGCTTCCAACCAAAATCTTTAATGATGATAAGATATATGGAACATGTATTCGAGGGAAACAAGTAAGATCCTCATTCAAACCTAAATTGATGGTCAGCACTACCAGGCCACTAGAACTACTTCACATGGATTTATGCGGGCCGATGCGTATACAAAGTAGAGGAGGCAAAAGGTATGTATTCGTAATTGTAGACGACTACTCAAGATTCACATGGACATTATTTCTTGCAACAAAAGATGAGACATATACCATGTTCGAAATCTTCGCAAAACTGGTCCAGAAGAAATTCAACAAGGAAATCACTAGCATCCGATCTGATTATGGACTAGAGTTTGAAAACTCAAAATTCTTGGAATTCTGTGCCACAAACGGCGTTGAGCATAACTTTTCAGCACCTAGAACACCACAACAAAATGGTGTAGTTGAACGCAAAAATAGAACACTCGAAGATATCGCAAGAACCATGCTGATCTCAAGCAATCTTCCAAAGACTTACAGGGCTGAGGCAGTAAACACGACATGCTATCTTATAAATAAGTGTATGATCAGATCGGTGTTAAACAAGACTCCATATGAGTTGCTGAAGGAAAGAAAGCCAAACTTGACACATCTTAGAGCCTTTGGGTGCACCTGCTATATACATAACAATGACAAAGATATCTTAGAAAAATTCGATGCCAAAAGCGATGAAGGAATCTTTCTCGGATATTCATCACAAAGTAAAGCCTACAAAGTACTTAACAAAAGAACAAATCGTGTGGAGGAAAGCGTCCATGTCATCTTTGATGAAGGAAATAACTCAACAGAAGAGAATTCAGAGGATGATCAAAACGAAATAGGAATGACAAACCCATCAGAATTAAAAATCAATGAGCCAGATCCCACATTCCCTAAAAAAACACCTGCAACAGACGATGAAAATACTATTGAATCAGGTCCCCCTTTCTCTGAAAACACCCATGAAAATCAACCTCATAGCTGGAAACACCAAAGCTCACACCCCATCCAAAATATTCTCACTCCTCTAGATTCAGGAATCCAAACAAGATCCAAATTACGAAACATGTGTGCATTCTCAGCTTATGTATCCTTAATTGAACCAAAGAATATAAAAGAGGCATTGTTGGATCCTGACTGGATTACTGTTATGCAGGAAGAACTGAATCAGTTTGAACGAAGCAGAGTAAGGAACCTGGTTCCACGACCTCAAAACAGAACAGTGATAGGAACAAGGTGGGTTTTCAGAAATAAACTTGACGAACAAGGGCAGGTCACACGCAACAAAGCCAGACTAGTCGTACAGGGATATAATCAAGAATAAGGAATAGACTATGATGAAACTTTTGCTCCCGTAGCAAGAATGGAGGCAATTAGAATGTTGATAGCATATGCTGCTCACATGGAATTTAAGCTTTATCAGATGGATGTTAAAAGTGCCTTTTTAAACGGTTATTTGCAAGAAGAGGTATATGTGAAACAACCTCCTGGCTTTGAAGATCTTGAACACCCTGAATATGTATACAAGCTGGACAAAGCACTGTATGGGTTGAAGCAAGCACCAAGAGCATGGTACGACCGATTGTCTACATTCCTTCTCACACACAGCTACTCTAGAGGGAAAATAGACAATACGCTGTTTCTTCGAAAGCAAGGTAAAAATCTATTTATAGTTCAGGTTTATGTCGACGATATCATTTTTGGAGGAACTGATGAAGTACTAGGAGTTGAATTTGCTCAACTAATGAACAACGAATTTGAGATGAGTATGATGGGTGAACTAAACTTCTTCCTAGGACTCCAAATTAAACAAACCCCAAATACATCAAAGAATTGCTAAAGAAATATGATATGAATGAAGCCAAAACAAATGACACTCCCATTGGCACAACAACAAAACTTGACAAAGATGAACCTGGTTCTCCAATAAATGATACAAAGTACAGAGGGATGATCGGATCACTCATATACTTAACTGCTAGCAGACCTGATATTGTATTCAGCGTTGGTTTATGTGCACGATTTCAGTCTTGTCCTAAGGAATCTCATCTAAAGGCTGTAAAAAGAATTCTGCGATATCTTAAAGGCACAGTGAACCTGGTTCTATGGTATCCAGCTGGAGACTCATTCGATTTAATCGATTTCGCAGACGCAGACTATGTAGGTTATTTGGTAGACAGGAAAAGTACTTCTGGAATGGCATACTTCTTAGGACCATGTCTGATATCCTGGGCAACTAGAAAGCAGAACTCTGTAGCTCTTTCTACCGCTGAAGCAGAATACGTAGCCGCTGCTTCTTGCTGTGCTCAACTCCTCTGGATAAAACAGCAGCTTGAAGACTTTGGTATCAAGATTGGGTGCATTCCCATTAGATGTGACAATACCAGTGCTATGAACATGGCGAAGAACCCGGTCCAACACAAACGCACCAAACATATAGACATTCGGCATCACTTTCTTCGAGATAATGTTGAAAAAGGGTTCATTATATTTTGCAAGACTGAAGACCAGATCGCTGATATCTTCACCAAAGCACTAGGAAGAGAATCATTCCAGAAAAATCGTCTTGCTCTAGGACTTGTATTTCAAGACTGATAAATTTGTCTTTCTCCTTTTTTTTGATAAAGGTTGTAAACTTTGAACCTGCTCTCCTTTACTCATCATGGTACCTTTTTTAGGTATACATCATAAGGACACAACCTATGGACCTGTTTTAAATGACATTACCCATCATCTCCCATGAATATGAGCAAGAATGCTGACATGACTAGAACCGGGTTCTCTGAATTTCAGGTATGCATCTCATCCCACATAATAATTATCTATGCAATACACATTTATAGCTAACATTGTCAACTTTCAAAATGCATAAGACACCTGGTCCACCCTTCCTTTTCATATTCTACGCNTTTGTACAAAAATTGTACATACTTTTATCTTTTCCCATAAGTCACCTCTAAAGAAAACCCAACCGTCACTCATCAATGTCAGACCCTTATAATTACTTTCTCCTTCCCAATATTTCCTCTTAAAAGATTATTCCAACTCTTCATCCCTCACAAATAAAAAAATAAAATAAAATTATCAAGCAGTCTTCAAGAATTTCGATTTTTCTTTATGGCTAAATGCTTTGTTGCCTACTCCGACGATGAGAGCTCTTCTGAGTCGACTGGATCCCGATCGATGCTACCATCCTCCAATGCACAGTCTCAGGGGGAAGAAAATCAATCCACAGACACCTCCATCACTTCACTACCCCATGACTCAACCCCCACTGATCCCGTCCCCGCTTGCCCACAGTCACCATTGCCAACATACGCCTCAGGCGAACCCTTCACTTCATCTCCATCATTCCCATTATCAAAAACCCCAACCCCTAATCGCCATCCTTCTCCACCACTGTCACAAATTGAAACCTCTATTTTCACTACCGGCACCACTTCTCCTCCGTCACTACCCACTCACCCACTCGAACAATATTTTGATGATATTCCCCTCAGTGTTCTACATCCTCAGAAACCAAAACGACCACGCAAGCACATTGCAGTCAAGCAGAAACCCTTTCGCAAGCCACTTACTCGTAGTGCGAGTCAGGCCCAACTGCAAGAGCGTGCGAAGTCAAGGGCTAAATTTCGTCGTCTGGGTAAGTCTCCTGTTCTACCATCCTCATCGCCGATCATTCTTGATTCTGAGTCTGATGATATCTCTGCATCTATCTGTTCTGGATCCCATTCCCAGTCGAAAAAGGCAAGTAAAAACATGAAAAAATTCTTGGAAATGGGAAAAGAAAAGTATTTCAGAACTAAATCTGTGCTTAGGGGTTGAACTTTTCACCCGGATATTCTTTTAATAGATGTGGTAAAACGGGTATGTGAGTTGCTTAACTTTCAGGGGTGGGGGGATTTATTTCTTGATACTATGTTGCTGGTACACGAAAAGGAAGTTGTGGAATTCTATACAAATCTAAAGGTTTTGGAAGAAAATGTGGTGACATCCACGGTGAACGGGGTAGAGTTGGTTTTTTATCATCGTCGCCTTGGGGAGATTCTATGTATACCCTCTGTTGGCCTTGCTGAGTATGTTTGGGCTACAGATGAGCAGTGTATTCTCACAACCACGTTCTCTCAAGGAAGAGTTACCTCCACGGCTAAGAAGGTATTGAAAGGTGAGATGGCACCTGTGCATAAATTATTGTTCGAACTGGTTCATAAGGGGGTGTTACCTAGGGGTCATAGGCGACACATAACGTCTTTTCGTGACATGGGAATTGCCAATGCCTTAGAAAGAAAGGAGCCCATCGATTGGCCGAGTCTTATGATCAAACATATGGCCAGAGTCGCTGATCCACAACCTGGTTCTCACCAGTTGGCATTTGGAAATCTTCTCACGAGAGTGTTCACTGCGTTTGCTGTCCCATTGGGTGAGGGGCGAGCCTTAACGCGTGCTGATATGATCACTCCATCTACTCTTGCTGAATGTGGATTGATTGCTGACCCTGCACAAGTCCCTATTACCTATCCAAGGGCGTCTGGCCCTGTCACTCGTTTACTTCAGGATCTACAGGATGTAAGGGACCAGTGTGAGACTTTACAGAATGAGAATATGTCCTTGCGTGCAGAATTAACTGCATCTAAAGAAGAGGTTGGGCGATTGAAAGATCAGTTGGTTCAGCAACAGCTTGACAATAACGCTCGTATGGACCGGGTCCTCCAGTTGCTTGTTTCTTCTTCGTCCTGTCCTCCGAACCTCAGCCAATTGTCCTCTTGACTCTTGTTGTCTGCTCCAGCTTCTTATGTGTCTTTGACCTAACGACCTTTGTTATGCTTGTTTTGTGTTTTTGCTTAGACTGAATATTTTTGTGGGGCTCTGCATGAGCTTAAAATGTTGATGTATCTTGGATTCTATGTTTCCTGTGTTTTTGCATGCTGCTCTTCTTGTTTCCTATGTCTATAGATTGCTGCTTTCATTTGCCTAGGGCCATCTGGTTGTGATCTGCGCGATGTTGCTCTTTACGAGCTTTGAGTTTTGGTTAGCTTTGTTCATTCTGTTTACTTCTTTTTGATATGCCAAAAGGGGGAAGATAGTATTATATATCAGTATTGTACATATAACAATCTCGTGTGCGTTATATTATAATGGATTTGTACAGGAAAATAGGAGTAGACACTTTGTCATCATCAAAAAGGGGGAAAATGATGATTTATGAAGTTTTGATGATAGACACATCTTGATATGCAAACCGATTTTAAAAGGGTTTCAAAAAGAAGAGTAAAAAAGGAATTAAAGCAAGAAAGCAGAGCAAAAGAAGGAAACAATTAAAGCAAGAAAGCAGAGCTAAAGAAGGAAACAAATAAAAGAGGAAGTTGTGTGCTAACAGGATTTGTAATAAAGGGTCAAAAATAAATCCGTTCCTTTTCGTACACAACTTTATGTCGTTTCCTTGTATACATTGGACACCAATCTTTCAACTCTATAAAAGGATGTCAAAAGCAGACAAGACAGATTGTCTTTTGCAGCATCAAGAAACGAGAGGAAGAAAGAGTAAGAAAATACGAAAAAGCCTACTATATTGAGAGTTCTTAGGAATAGAATTCAAGAAGTTCTATAGTTAGAATTTCTTGTGTGAAAAAAGTGTTTTTGATTCATAGTTAGAATCATTGTCATAGATTGTTTGTACAAGAAGTGAGTTTGGCTTCTTGTAGAGTTGAGTTATTGAGAGGTTTGTAACAAGAGGTGGGTTTGGCCTCTTGGAGAGTAGAGTTAGTTGACTATAGTTAGTCAAGAGTTTTTGAGGTTATTGATTATTGAGTTGTAATCGTGACATAGTTGTTAAATAATAAAACAAAGTTTTCCTTTCTTGAGTGAGGAAGTTTTTTAACAAAAAGTATTGTGCAGCTGTTAAAGTATTCTGTCATACGCAAATATACAAGAACCTGGTTCTTGTTCTAGGGGTAAGGTTTCTTCAAGCTCTTTCAGCGACATCCTCTTTGCGTGTGGTAATAATACTTCTGCTGTCGTTCTTGCTATCTGGAAATGCTCGTTTCAAACTTTCCCATGCTTCTCTATGCCATAAATCATCGACCACCACAAGGTATTTGGGTTCTTTTAAAAGATCACGAAGGACTCTCTCTGTCATCTTTTCCAACAAATCTAGAGTTTCCTTGGTTCAACCTTGGATGGATTTTATGATATTCCTAAGGAGATCCATGGTGTTGTACTCTTGAGAAACACATATCCAAGCACGTGTAGGGAAGCTAGAGACTATATTAGGACTGATGTATAGGTTTCTCGCAAGAGTGGTCTTGCCTAATCCGCCCATACCATAAATGGAGATGACGCTTCTGTGAAGCTCTGCTTTGAGAAGTTCAGCTAGCAATGTTTCTACAACATCCTGAAAGACAACAAAAATGTGATCCTCATCTACTTATGAGGTAGTTCTCCTCAATGTTCTAACCATATCATACTGATTGTTTGGGCGATTACTTGGCCCTTCTCCTGCATTATTGATATCTCTAATACCATAAGTCTCTCGTTTGCGAGAGATATCCATGATTCGATGCTTTAGTGATTGGATCTCCTTGCTGACGTTGTAGAATTTTGTCTCCTTCCTGCAGATGCAAGTGTAAGCCTTCAGACGACTAGCAAATCTAGCGTCGTCACCTTTACTAGCCTCTAAGCTATAAGTCTCCAATATAGCAACGGCATCATTAGCAACAGAGTTGATCTCAAACACCCATTGCTGAACTCTTTGATCTACAACTTGCTTTTGTTCTGCATCTTTGAGGAAAGACTGCATGAAGAACAGCTCATTTCGCAGCCACCGCACATCCTGTCTGAGACTTGAACGCAGGGAAGCTTCCTGTATGAGGAAATCCCCCAGTTTTTGAACTGCAAATGACACAAAGGCATCAACCATCTTTTGGCGTTTGGATCTTTACTGTAATGAAGAGATGAAGAAATATTGGAGAAAGTCAAATCAAAGTTGGCTGTTAATTGCTGCCTGGAAGAAGTTTGACGCAGAGTTAAGTATATTTTAGTTTACTTTTCTTCTCTTTGATTAAAGCCTCTTTCTCTGCAGTCCGTTTTGACTTTGCATTATTCCATCAGAATAATGATCAGACATTTTATATTCGACCCTCTTTTTTTTATTGAATAAGTCTAGTTGTGGAGACATTCCTCTTTTTACTCTTTCCTGCATTTTCAGTGGTTGATGTATTTTCGGGAGTGTGAATAAATCTGAATGATTAAGATCTAGAGTTGAGTATATTTTAGTTTACTTTTCTTCTCTTTGATTAATTAATAAAAGAATTATATCAAATGTTGAATAACAAGTACATTATTAGTACACATTCCCAGAAAATTTAAAATTGGTTTGGTTGTAGTGCACATGATATCTTTCCAATTTCTATATAATCAATATTTGACTTTGCATTATTCCATCAGAATAATGATCACACACACCCCCCCCCACCCCCACCCCACTCCCCCTTTTTTTTTTCATTTGAATAAATCTGAATGATTAATCTCTATAAGAAAAAAATATTAATGTTATTAAGATATGTATTTAAATATTTTCATGAAAATTGGAGGTAGAGTATGCGTACCCTCTACTCTCCTCAGATCCCACTTAGTGAGATTTTACTGGATATGTTGTTAGTAGTTCAACAATTCCCTCATCGTACTGCCATCGTCCACCATTAATTACATACCACCATTTGGCATCTACAACCATTATTTATTAAGAATTATAATAAATATTTTAAAGTATAACATATTTATAATATTTATATAAATATAATATCATTTTGGTTTGATTTTGATATGCTTTTTCTTAAGTTATGACTAAACTAAATTAATTATGATCGAATTTTTTTTCTTCAATACCAAACCAAATCCTTGATTGAGTTTCTTTTTCCTGATTTGATTCAATCTAATCAATTAAGCACTTCAACTTTGAGAGTGTACACCTAGACATCTCAATTTGGTCTTAATTGACAATGAAACACTTCAATTTGTCGTCATTGTGTCTAATGAACACCTGACGTTGACGTGACACATAAGTTTTGAATTAGGTGCTTAGATGATCATTTTGTAAGTTAGAGTGCTCAATTGATAGTTCGAATATGAGACTCGATAATTAGGATACTTTAGGTGTATCTTTCACCATCAACTGCTTAATTAATAATAGAACAATATTGATAGTGATGATTCATATAACCGATTGTCAACCCTCAATATTTTTTGGGATTGAGACTTAAGGCTGTGTTTGGTATGGAGGAAATTATTTTCTTAGAAAATAAGTTGATGAGTGAATTTTTTTTTTCTAGTGTTTGGTTGGTGAATGAAAAACATTTTTCAGAAAAAAAAAAACTTTTATTTTGGCTAGAGATAAGGAAATACATTTTAGGAAAATAGTTTCTAATCTGAAAATCAACTCTGATAACTGATCCAGGACCTGACCTCGACTCCCAACCTAGGACTCGACATTGACCTTGACCTTAATCTTTAACTTGATGATTGTTTCGGGTCTCGATCTCGACACCTAACGCGAGATCCAAACCAAGATTCAACCTCAACACTCGATGTCAAACCCTCTTTTATGTGAAAGTAGTCCGCTTAGTACAACAATTGCAAGAGGTAAACCTCCACACCTGTCCACCATATCCTTAGCAAACCTTTCCATTGCTGAGACCATGGCCTGAATATCTAGTAGTTTCCTACAAAAGAGATCCCAACTTTCTTCTTGGCTCAGGAAACGAAGTCAATAGACAAAACCTTTGTTATCTGCTCTTTCAGCGACATCTTCTTTGCGCGTGGTAATAACAACTCTGCTGCCATTCTTGCTGTCCGGAAATGCTCGTTTTAGTCTCTATGCCATAAATCATCGACCACCACAAGGTTTTTGGGTTCTTTTAAAAGATCACGAAGGTAAATTTCTAGATCTCTCTCTGTCATCTTTTCCAACAAATCTAGAGTTTCCTTGGTGCAACCTTGGATGGATTTTATGATATTCCTAAGGAGATCCATGGTGTTGTACTCTTGAGAAACACATATCCAAGCACGTGTAGGGAAGCTAGAGACTATATTAGGACTGATGTATAGGTTTCTCCCAAGAGTTGTCTTGCCTAATCCGCCCATACCATAAATGGAGATGACGCTTCTGTGAAGCTCTGCTTTGAGAAGTTCAGCTAGCAATGTTTCTACAACATCCTGAAAGCCAACAAAAATGTGATCCTCATCTACATATGAGGTAGTTCTCCTCAATGTTCTAACCATGTCATACTGATTGTTTGGGCGATTACTTGGCCCTTCTCCTGCATTATTGATATCTCTAATACCATAAGTCTCTCGTTTGCGAGAGATATCCATGATTCAATGCTTTAGTGATTGGATCTCCTTGCTGACGTTGTAGAATTTTGTCTCCTTCCTGCAGATGCAAGTGCAAGCCTTCAGACGACTAGCAAATCTAGCGTCGTTACCTTTACTAGCCTCTAAGCTCTAAGTCTCCAATATAGCAACGGCATCGTTAGCAACAGAGTTGATCTCAAACACCCATTGCTGAACTCTTTGATCTACAACTTGCTTTTGTTCTGCATCTTTAAGGAAAGACTGCATGAAGAACAGCTCATTTCGCAGCCACTGCACATCCTCTCTGAGACTTGAACGCAGGGAAGCTTCCTGTATGAGGAAATCCCCCAGTTTTTGAACTGCAAATGACACAAAGGCTTCAACCATCTTTTGGCGTTTGGATCTTTACTGTAATGAAGAGATGAAGAAATATTGGAGAAAGTCAAATCAAAGTTGGCTGTTAATTGCTGCCTGGAAGAAGTTTGACGCAGAGTTAAGTATATTTTAGTTTACTTTTCTTCTCTTTGATTAAAGCCTCTTTCTCTGCAGTCAGTTTTGACTTTGCATTATTCCATCAGAATAATGATCAGACTTTTTGTATTCGACCCTCTTTTTTTTGAATAAGTCTAGTTGTGGACACATTCCTTTTTTCTTTTTCTCTTTCATGCATTTTTTCAGTGGTAGATGTATTTTTAACCACTAAGGGAGTGTGAATAAAAAAGAACAGGAACAGAAAATGAAACATGACATGAAACAGCGAATCAGTGAAATAGGTTTTAGTTTTCATGGCCGTTTGACGAATTGAGTAATTTGCCGGGAATTGCTGGACTTGAACTGTGACATTTTTTTTTTCCTTCACAAAAGACATGATTTGGAAGTTTTATAACAAACCATGAGCATCTACGTTCTTTGGATTTTAATTTCTTTCTCATCTCAAAGAAACAAAAACAAGAAATAAGAAAAAGAGAGCAAAACACTTGAAAACACTTCACAGCAGTTTCAAAACTTTTTTTTTGGGTATTCAGGATCTAAGAGACCTGTACTTAGTCAACTGCCTCTTGTGAAAAACTGATGTGTGACATCTTCTTTCTGCTTTGTTAGTATTTTGTAGTGGTATTTAGCGTCATTTCCGCCATTGATGCAATCTTGATATTAATTACTAGCATGAAATGAATGTGACACAGCATTTAAGTCGACGGAAGAGGGATTAAAGAGGGAGCCATCTGGTTAGCTTAAAGATGGCCCTATTTTGAAAACATTTAAACAGTTATTCTCTTTAGTGTGTGTTCATCGGAACTGGGGGTTATCCATGATGTTTTCCAACTTGCTGAGTTTCTCCTTATCGCGCAATTAATAGTCTTAAGTTTATCAAGTTAGTTCTCTGGGGAGATAATCAGATTCAACAGTAACATATTACATAAAGCATTATCTTAAATGTGGATAAGCAAGATAACATACCGCAGAACAATTAATTAACACATTAACAACATCATTTATGCATAGAATCCCAAAAGAGCAGTTCTCTTCCAATTCCACACACTAAATAAAACCAAAAACAAAAATAAATTAAACATTGAAAAATCAAACCAAAAAAAAAAAAAACTGAATGCTGAAATAATCAGTGAAGTGACAGAAACTTGATTCATGTTTCGACAGCCCAACCTCATCAACGTGAATGTCTTCAAATGACAGCTTCTTCTCCCAAATATTAACACACTATTTATAGATAAAGAAGAAAAGAAAAATCAACAAAGTTATATAGGAATGGTCGCTGTGGATTTGGATTTGTTTGTATATTTACCTTTGCTATTATGAAAGAGGCCGAAATAATACATCCTATATGCTTGAAATGCTTCACCACATGTAACTTCTCTTCAACATCTTCATTTCTTTCATTCTCTGAGGAATCTTGTTCAACTTTGGACAACTATGGATACCAAGACCTTTAATGAGAGGCATGGCACTTGTGGATAAATGCCATCTTTCTAGCTTCTCAAGACTATCAAGACGAAGGAACTCTAGTTGACTGAAGCTGTTATCACTGCATATTATTTCTTTTCCTTCATAAGCTGCTACTAAATAGAGATTCCTTAGGTTTGGCAACATTCCCAGAATAGGCATCGGATCTTCCATGAGTTCTGAGTCCCAAAGATCCATCATTGTGATGGAATTTGGAAACAGAGGCAGTTTCTCTATTCTCCCATCTAACCTCAATTTCTGGAGCTTTTGACAAGAATTAAGAAATTCAAGGGCTGGGAATGATTCATCAGCATAACACAATAATCTGAGAGTACTAAGGTTTTTCAAGCTGGTAATGTTGTTTAGGGAGTAAGTTTTGGTAATATCATGCATGCTTAATTCTCGAAGGTTGACTAAATCAGCAGGGTCAACATCTTTCCACTGATCACAACAAACACCATGAAGAACTTGAAGACTTGTGAGTTTTCTTATATGTTTCAGAGGTTTTGAATAAGGAGCAGCTAAATGTGTTAGATTTATTAGGTCAGCTATCTCATGGGGTAGTTGGCATGAGAATCCATAGTTATTGACATGAAGTGTCTGTAAATTCTTGAGTTTGCCAATGGAGGAGGGAAGATAATGGATACCTCTAATGCTTAAGAACTTGAGGTGGCACAAACTTCCTATGGCATCAGGTATAGTTCCACCACGAATATCCAAGTACAACACATATAGATGTTGGAACACACTACTGAAGTTAATAAGACTCATGCTATTAAAATATGGATTGAAAAATATAATTGACCTCAACTTTAAGTTAGAAAGATCAAGTGAGAGGTACTTTTCTCCTTGATCATGAATGGTATGTCTGATACATAAGGAGGATATGAAGTGGTTTCTTGGATCATAAATGTCAAAGAAGTTTACCTCCAATGCCTTTTGTATGGCAAGATCACGAAGTAAATCATGAACCCTACATCCAGTAACTTTTTCCCAAACTGTTCCAGCCACTTGAACCAAGCTTCTTCTTATCAGCTCATTCAAGAAGCCTTCAGCGACATCCTCCATTCTTTCTTCTCCTCTTGGTATGAAGCCCTCGGCCATCCACAACCTTAGTATGTGATCAGCATGGACCACATGATCTTCTGGAAACATACCAAGGTACAGGAAACACTGCTTGAGTGTAGTTGACAAATCGTTGTAGCTCAATGATAGTATGTAAGAGACTTCAATAGAGTCGTCTTTAATGTTCTGCCAAAGACGGTCCATCACCTTTTGCCATTCTTCTAACCCCCTTTTATGTGAAAGTAGTCCGCTTAATACAACAATTGCAAGAGGTAAACCTCCACACCTGTCCACCATATCCTTAGCTAACCTTTCCATTGCTGAGACCATTGCCTTAACATCTAGTAGTTTCCTACAAAAGAGATCCCAACTTTCTTCTTGGCTCAGGAAACGAAGTCAATAGACAAAACCTTTGTTATCTGCTCTTTCAGCGACATCTTCTTTGCGCGTGGTAATAACAACTCTGCTGCCATTCTTGCTGTCTGGAAATGCTCGTTTTAGACTTTCCCATGCTTCTCTATGCCATAAATCATCGACCACCACAAGGTATTTGGGTTCTTTTAAAAGATCACGAAGGTAAATTTCTAGATCTCTTTCCATCATCTTTTCCAACAAATCTAGAGTTTCCTTGGTGCAACCTTTGATGGATTTTATGATATTCCTAAGGAGATCCATGGTGTTGTACTCTTGAGAAACACATATCCAAGCTCGCGTATGGAATCTATTGACTATATTAGGACTGATGTATAGGTTTCTCGCAAGAGTGGTCTTACCTAATCCGCCCATACCATAAATGGAGATGACGCTTCGGCGGGGCTCTGGTTTGAGAAGTTCAGCTAGCAATGTTTCTACAACATCCTGATAGCCAACAAAAATGTTATCCTGGTCATCATCCACATATGAGGTAGTTCTCCTCAATGTTCTAACCATGTCAGACTGATTGTTTGGGGGATTACTTGGCCTTTCTCCTGCATTATTGATATCTCTAATACCATAAGTCTCTCGTTTGCGAGAGATATCCATGATTCGATGCTTTAGTGATTGGATCTCCTTGCTGACGTTGTAGAATTTTGTCTCCTTCCTGCAGATGCAAGTTGCCTTCAGACGACTAGCAAATCTAGCATCGTTACCTTTACTAGCCCCTAAGCTATAAGTCTCCAATATAGCAACGGCATCATTAGCAACAGAGTTGATCTCAAACACCCATTGCTGAACTCTTTGATCTACAACTTGCTTTTGTTCTGCATCTTTGAGGAAAGACTGCATGAAGAACAGCTCATTTCGCAGCCACCGCACATCCTGTCTGAGACTTGAACGCAGGGAAGCTTCCTGTATGAGGAAATCCCCCAGTTTTTGAACTGCAAATGACACAAAGGCATCAACCATCTTTTGGCGTTTGGATCTTTACTGTAATGAAGAGATGAAGAAATATTGGAGAACGTCAAATCAAAGTTGGCTGTTAATTGTTGCCTGGAAGAAGTTTGACACAGAGTTAAGTATATTTTAGTTTACTTTTCTTCTCTTTGATTAAAGCCTCTTTCTCTGCAGTCAATTTTGACTTTGCATTGTTCCATCAGAATAATGATCAGACATTTTATATTCGACCCTCTTTTTTTTGAATAGGTCTAGTTGTGGACACATTCCTTTTTTTATTCTTTCCTGCCGTTTTCAGTGGTAGATGCATTTTCAACCACTTAGGGAGTGTGAATAAATCTGAATGATTAAGATCTATTATTAAGATATTTATTTAAAGATGCCTTTATCTAGATGTCCACCGTTTTCAACCATCATTATTAGCCACAATCACCATCACTATCAATCACTATACTCAATTGTCCCTATCACTAGCTGCCATTTACAATCTTCTTCACTGACTATCATTACCACGAGTCTACAACAACCACTAATCACCACATTATGTTCATTGTCCCCATTACCATTAATTATCACTATTTTCCAACATAACTATTAACCTCCACTGCCAACACCGTCACCGCTAGCAACTAATCCCACCCCATCATTTGTCAACACCATCCTTAATCGACTTCCACAAGCATCACTGCTAGTCATCACTGTTTTGAGTTATTATATGTTTGTGGACTATAATTCTATAAAGATTGATTATACCATAATATTCTTGGATAATAATTACAAAAAGTTTCATTTCAGAATCTCGAACTTAAAATCTCATACTTATTTAATTCATAGTTATGACAAGAAACAAAATGTGGGCAGTGGCAGAACAAGAAATTTATACAAGGAGATTTTTTAAAAAAAATCTTGAACGTCACACTTATAATTTAAACACATGACCTAAAGCCAAAACAAAATAAAACATGCTTATTATTTCTAAAATCTGACTTGCTCCATGTAAATCTCTTGAACTGCTTGGCAAAAGTTCCACACCTGCCAGCTGCTGCTTCTCCTATTCACAAAATTGTAAGACACTATTTAATATGAGGAATAGTATTCAATAAAGAACAAAAGATTTATCAATAACCTAAATTGATGATTAATCATAGTTCCATTGTAATATTATTTGGTTGTAGTACTATTCTGCTTTCATCTGTTGTTTTGTTACTACCTATTGTCTCTTCTACTTCCATTATGTCTTTTTCTAGTCTGTTTTTGTCTTGAGCCGAGAGTTTATCAGAAATAGTCTCTCTACCTGACCTTTGAGGTGGATGTAAGGTTTGCGTACACTCTACCCTCCCCAGAACTCATTCTGTTGGAATACAGTACTGGGTATGTTGTTGTTGGGATACAAGACAAAATCTCATGCATAAGTGATTTACTTATAGACAATTA
>NW_026023199.1:0-716 GCF_019186545.1 Solanum stenotomum | reverse complement strand
AATATCCAAACTCACCTCAACTCATCATCCAACATACCATCCCCCACTTAGGAGAAACCCATCTAAACTAACACAAAAGGATTCCAACACAAAACTAGAAATTATGACTTACCGGCACCTTCATCCGGATTTGCTTCCTTGTTAGTTTGGAGAGCATAGAAATGATTCCTTGCTTGACCATCAACACTAGGACCACTATAAGGAGCTTGCCTAGCATTCCTTCCTTTGGTCACAATATTAGGACAATCTCTTACCATGCGATCATTTTTTCCACAACCATAGCAACCACTAGTGCCGGATAGACATTTCCCAAAATGCTTCTATTCACAAGTGGAACAAGTAGGCTTAAAATTTTGAGAACCACCACCTCCTTCATCGTTAAACTTAGGAGCACTTGAGAAATCTTGATTTGGAGCCCTCTTCTTAAACTTAGGTTGGTCCTTGATCCTCGTACCTACCCCTTTTTAAATCTTTCCTCACCCTAGTCATCTTGGACTCCTCAATATATTGAGCACAAACAACAAGCCTAGAGATGTTCATGTCACCATGGAGCATTGCCGTACGACACTCTTGTTTCACCAAGTCGGATACACCGGTAACAAACCTACTCATCTCCTCTCTAGAGTTAGACACCAAAGATGGAGCATACCTAGACAACATAGAGAACTTCAAAGCATACTCCCTCTTCTCTAGGGGAAAGTATGTAATGACTTGAA
>NW_026023198.1:0-801 GCF_019186545.1 Solanum stenotomum | reverse complement strand
GCCAACACCTCCTTGTTTAATCCTAATCAATCAGCAAATGAATTCCTAAAAGAGCACCCTTTGTAGTAACTTGTATAAATCATCAGCTTTGCCATTACATTTCTATTAATAGACATATTTTTGAAGTGATATTTTTCTTAGCTTGATGAATAATGTCTAGCGAAGCTTTTAGAGCATGTAGTGCTCAATTGATGTGCTAGATTGTTGGCTTCGAATTATTAAAATCTTGCTGATCGTTATGATTATTGTTGGCATGATACTTTTTTTTCTTTCTTTCTATTTTTTAATATATGAATGTCTATAATTAGGAATATTGTTCTCAGCTTTTGCCACATTCTTGATTATAATACTTGTACATGGGTCTAAGCATGTCATTAATAGAGACTATTATTCGAGTGTACCTCTCTCTAACTCTTTATTTTTCTTCTTATGTCTCATGTGCAATCGGAAGGCTGGAGTTTCTACTTAGGAACTCATTTTTGGCCTGAGATATTAGGCCAACAACAATTAGGATCATCACAACGCTTGGAGTCTCGCAAATTAGGAATCCAATATTTCTTAGCCTTCCTCTTTTGAGTCCTAATTATATTGTTTGGATATATTGGCTAACATTTACTTACAAGTTTTGATATATTGTTTGTCTTTTATTTTGAAGTTTATGTGAGCTAATATTATTTGTTTTATGAAATTAGTTGAGACACCTTTAGAACAAATGATACAAAGATATTTTCTTTTAAAAATGGGTTAGCATTTTTACTTATAACATTCCTTTAGGCCTTTTAAGTTGAAAAGAGGCCTATA
>NW_026023197.1:0-233 GCF_019186545.1 Solanum stenotomum | reverse complement strand
ATGTACTTATGTTCATGATTATGCTAAGGACTTGTATGAGACCTTTTCGGTTAAGGATGTGGCTCACATTTTGTTCACACAGTAGAAAGACAATAGGGGTGAGAATGTAGCTCCTGTGACTTGGGAGTGTTTTACCAGAGCTTTTCTGGACAAGTTTTTCCCAAGAGAGTTGAAGGAAGCTAAGGCTCAGGAATTTATAAATTTGAGGCAAGGTTCCATGTCAATCCAAGAGT
>NW_026023196.1:0-625 GCF_019186545.1 Solanum stenotomum | reverse complement strand
GCTACATGATCGTGACGAGGGAGCCTCGTGATCACGATGACCAAAAACCCACAGCTTCGCATCGCGAAGGTCATCCATGTGATCACGAAAAACAATTATTATAGCACCTGATCAAACAGCCAAACTCAAAATCATCAAGTTGACCCTCGGGATTCGTTTGGAACCCCGTACACACAAAATAGATATGCAAATCAATTATAATCGATGTTACAAACTCAATGGAACCATCAAAATACGAATATGAGGTCTTCTTGATCCGACATCCATGAAAATCATAAGAAACTAACTGTCACGCCCCGAGCCTACACCCTGGACGTGGCCGGTACTTGAAGACCATTGTTGGCCCCCAAGCGAACCCTTGGCCTGGCTTTCTTAACTCAGCGGAAACCTAACTCAACAAAATAACTCCATGCCATGAAAGGACGTAAAACAACTTAACTGATAAAAATCTGGCCAAAAAGGCAACTCGAGTCTCAAAATAGAATATTTACATATATACATAGATGAGAGAACCCGCAACATCCTAACTGACTGACTGTCTATGAAGCCTCTATAACACTGAGATGGATGTTGGGACAGAACCCGCAACATCCTAAAAAAACAAAACTAAGAGAACAAAACAACC
>NW_026023195.1:0-207 GCF_019186545.1 Solanum stenotomum | reverse complement strand
CAAGTTCTTAGAAGATTCAAATGAGTTAGTTAATCAATTTTATCGGGGATTAACTGTGGGGTTCCATATCCATGATGCTATTGCAGGAGAAGCATTTTTGGAAGGATTGCTTGTGAACGGTTGGCTTTTGAAATTGGTTACAGATCATGGTCAAGTTGAAAAGTGCATAGGAGCATGGACATTTAGTCTCAGTGAGTAGTAGTTCTT
>NW_026023194.1:0-274 GCF_019186545.1 Solanum stenotomum | reverse complement strand
GTAGTAATGGTTCTCCCACCGGAGGGTTGTGTGGGTATCAATCATGACGGTCTAGGTCGTGATATACATGTATGTAATAAATCGCAATAATAATTCAAGTGTGTATTCGACTTTTCGAAACAAGTTTATAAGTGAATTCTATGCCTTTTTTCTATAATAAATAATAGGAAAAATTACAGAACAAGAAAAACATGTGAATGTATTTACAATAAACCACTATAATTTAAAATATTCAATTTGTAGCTATATGTAGGATTAGGGGCCGACCCACCCT
>NW_026023193.1:0-902 GCF_019186545.1 Solanum stenotomum | reverse complement strand
CCCTGAAATTCGTCCCATTCCCGAAGAGGAAATAGGGACAGAAGCATGCCTCTTTGTTGCTGCCACTGAGAAGGACATTAGAGGAAGAGGACAAAGAAAAGGATACGCGTACTGCTCCTCGTAGACGACGTGAGCACGCCGTGTATTCTCGTTTGAATTGGAGACGGGTGGGTGTCGTTTTGTTGCTGTTTCTACCGCGTTTTTCTACTGCTGCTTCCGTCCATTTGACGTGGTTTCATGTTGTTGGAATCGCTGTTATCTACAGCTGCTGCTAACGTTGAAAGAGGTGAAGGAAACTGCTGGGTTCCTTTAGTGGATAGCAAAGTGGGCCGGGTTAGGGGTATTAAAAGTGGGTTGATTTTGGACAAGGGCTGTTGGAAGAATGTATTGTTGTTAATGGGTATTTGGAATGTTAGGCTGAGAATTTTGATAAGTTGGGCTACTGAACGTGAGGGAAATGAGGGAATATTGAATTGGATTTTGGGAATTATATTAAAGGGATTGAAATGGGCAAAAATTTCTCTAAAAAAAATACAAAAACGGATCCAAGAAGTGATATAAGAGATAACTATATGAATTAGGAATTTAGCTAAATTGGGTCAATTAGTGAATTCGGCTAGAGACGAATTAGTATAATTAACTAATGAGCTTCTTAATCTTAAGAAAAAATGAAGTAATTAACTTAATTATAAAATTAATTAACTCAAAATATAAACTATTAATTAATTAAACTAATTAACCAAATACTTAAATAAAACTAAAATCTTTTGAGACGATTTTTGAACATTCATAAAATATACAAATTAGACACATAATTATATAATAATTAACTTAGTTATAAACTAATTAACTCGACATATAAGCTATTAATTAGTTTAAACCAAATAGCCAAATGTTTAAAT
>NW_026023192.1:0-724 GCF_019186545.1 Solanum stenotomum | reverse complement strand
ATTATCCCACCATCCTCTTAATTGACCGATAAATCCTGCAATAACCATCTTGCAGATGGTCCTGACAGTGTTATTGACACTTTTGCAAATAGTAGCATACATAAGCATCCTATGAACCATAATCGTCAACTGCATATCAGTTATCCCATCGAGACTCCATTCATAAATCTCACTTTCACTATAAGAAGTGTTAGTTTGATTCTAATACTCGGATTTGGCAGAATAAAGTTTGTATTCCTTACTTCTTTTTCTTAGTAAAAAATCAGTTATACCCTCATATTATTCAAGGAACTCCTTTTATAAATGCAATTTATCCTTTCACTTATATAAATGCTAAAGGATTTTCTGCTACTTATAAAAATCAAGATATTAGTTATACTTTTATCACCGAGCCTATTTCTAGAGATATTAATGCTCTAATTGAAATGAAACAAAAGCATGTTGATTATTTACAACTTGAGATATTTAGTATGAATATATTCGATACTTTAAAATCTGCTAAAGTACAAGAAAAGATTAAACTCATTTCTGAAAAAATGGCCATTGATATTTGTGCTGATCATCCTAGTGCTTTTTGGAATCGAAAAAAACATATTGTAACTCTTCCATATGAAGATGATTTCTCTGAAGAAAATATCCCTACCACATCACGTCTTTGTCAGATGAATACCGAATTGGTCGAATTCTGCAAAAAAGAAATTGATAATTTATTGCAAAAGGGTTT
>NW_026023191.1:0-334 GCF_019186545.1 Solanum stenotomum | reverse complement strand
TACTTATATAGAGCATCCGGTTTAAGGTTCGGCCTCTATTTCTCAGATACTTATATAGAGCATCCGGTTTAAGGTCCGGCCTCTATTTCTCAGATACTTATATAGAGCATCCGGTTTAAGGTCCGGCCTCTATTGCTAAATACTTATATAGAGCATCCGGTTAGAGTTCCGGCCTCTTATACTTGTTACTTGTGATTGGTTACTTGGGTATTTCTTGTGAGCATCCGGTTCAAGGTCCTGCCTCCGTACTGTCAGATTCTACTAATTAGGGTTGAGGTTCTGGTTCGATGTTCTTCATTCTTGGGCTCGTATATGCAATTCTTTTTAGTTATAG
>NW_026023190.1:0-251 GCF_019186545.1 Solanum stenotomum | reverse complement strand
AAGTGATGAAGATGCAACAAACCTAATTAGGCTACTTTTTGCGTCAACTAGGAAGGCAGATTTGGAGAAGATTGTTCCTGCTAGTGATAATAAAAAGAAATACTACACCAAAGCACAAAAGGTGAGGTTCTTTAGCTCTTCTTGTTGATACTCTTTAAGTAAATGTTATATTTTTGCTTCAAACTTCACCGTTTACACTTGAGAATGGATTCCAAGAAAGTGCTTGTGAAACAATAAGTTGGTAATATTTC
>NW_026023189.1:0-401 GCF_019186545.1 Solanum stenotomum | reverse complement strand
TTTTTTTTTATTTTAGTAAGTCAAACCCTTCTATCATTTCTCTTATGTGTCTTTTTGTTGAGTCTTGTCGTAGTTTGGGTTATTATAGAATTGCAACTTAAAATTTAGTTTGTTTTCTTGTCATCAAGTTTTTGTTATCTTAATATAATCTTTGTTCTGTGTCACTTTGATCCGTTCTATTTGGCTTTCCATATACACATCTTTTTTTTATTCAGTTTTGGTGACATGATATGCAAAAGAATTTGACAAGATCTTAAGATTATATTCAGTCATGGAATGAATAGACAAAAGAAGACAAAAAAAGACATTTGAGGAAATGAATAAAGGACTTAAACACTTTAATATGTTCTTTAGCATCGAAATTGGTTAAAATAATAAGTTTCATTTAAATTGATGCGTGC
>NW_026023188.1:0-207 GCF_019186545.1 Solanum stenotomum | reverse complement strand
ACCTAAACCTTAAACCTTAGGGATAAACGCCCAACCCTAAGCCTTATGAAACTGTAAGAAGCCCTAAACCCTAAGAAATCCTAAATCCTAAGAAAAACTAAACACTAAAAAACTACAATTTTTTTTAAAAAAAACTCTAAACCTAAAAAATCATAAACGTAACCTAAATCCTAAACCATAAACCCTAAACCTAAACACTAAACCCTA
>NW_026023187.1:0-288 GCF_019186545.1 Solanum stenotomum | reverse complement strand
GGGAGAAAACTTCCACCTTGTCCTCTTTAACCAAGGCCTTCAATTATAACAAGGAAGAGTCAAGATCTTGTTTTGCTTTCACCTCATCAACCAAGGAAGACCTAGCACCATCAACAACGACCACACCACCATTACCAACTTCTTCCAACCTAACCCCCAACCTAGCCAACCGATGCACCTCCCTAGCCATTTCCCTATCACCAATATCAACATGAGCTAGGCTACCCATAGACACCCTACTCAAAGCATCCGCCACCACGTTAGCTTTACGGGATGATAATGCACACT
>NW_026023186.1:1269-2823 GCF_019186545.1 Solanum stenotomum | reverse complement strand
TTCCATTGAGATTTTATTGTCTTATATAGCCTGTTAAATTCAATAACTTTTTAATAGTACATAGAAGATTTAACAAAGTAGATAGTGAACATCGTATATATACAATTATTATTTTTTATCTGTTGAAAAAAGTTATTAAGGGCCAAAAATCAATTATAGTTATCTTATTGGTTTTGATTATTTACAATGTTTACAAATCAAAAATCGATAAATCAAATTAATACTACATAAATTAGAACCAAACTGATCAATACGCACCCCTACTCTAATGATATGAAATATGGTTATGCTTATGATGACGAAACATGTTTGGTCCCACTTATGGGATCATCAAATCGTGACGATTTTGACGAATAGGACTTTATAATACCAATATTTAAATTTTGATGTCATTTTAAAAATAAATTACAAGAATAAATTTGCAACTAAAAATGCTAGAATTTGATCATCAAATCTTGACGATTCTAGCGGATCTCAATAAAATTCATTGAGTCACCTTAATACAAATCCTGACGACCACAATAAGTTGGCCATAAAATCTTGATGATTTTGATGAATCACCATACAATTTGTTAGGTTGCCAATTGCCAGAAATTGATCTCAAATCTCAATAATTCTAATAGGTCATAAATATTTCAGGAGCACATTTTTACTTCAAAATTGACCCAAATGATTGCAAATCAAATCGAAATTTGATATTCAATCTTTTAATACCAATCTCAATAATTTTTAATTGTTAAATTCAATTTAAACCTTCAAAAATCAATAGATTCACTTTTGTTATCTTCAACAATTCATCATTAAACGTAAAATTTTTAAGAATCTCATAGTGTAATGATGAAATTACATCCTATTCCTACTCTTTAAACTCAATAGTTGTGTTGTTTCAAATCCTAGGCCCAATCCACTATTAGCCAATCAGCCCAGTTAAACTGAGGCCCAATACGAAACCAAACTAAGTCCACTTGACCCAAACTTAGCCGGGCTGGTTCTGAGCTACTCAGGCCCAAAGTGTAGATATATTTGTGATTTGGAGAATTTGGTAAGAACTAAAGCAAAATAAATAGTTGAGACTATATGTAATGACCCGGAAGGTCATTTTTGGAAATTTTAAATATTCGTTTAACTTGAGTTAATTAATCGATAGTTAATGGGCTAAAGTGATCATTTATTTAACACCCTATACTATTTGATCCATATTTATTTAAAATAAGTCTAGGGTTTTGTCACATTTAATACATAATTAATTTAATTAGATAAAAGATATAAAAAGAGAAAAAGGACGGAAAAACGTACATGTATGACGAAGAACGGCCGCAAGCTAAAGGTAACTTTGTTACTCGAACTTATCTTAGTTTCATTAATTATATGAATATCTTTGGTTAATTAATGTTATTATTGGCAAGTGTAAAGGGATTGAGAGTAAAAAGGAACGGCCATAGGTGTGAGTATTACTCACTGGTGGGTTGCATTTTAAATAAAAGTGAGGGAGTAATGATTGGTTGGGGATATTGGGTATGAATTGGCAGAAGGTAATATATTGATTAAAGGGTA
>NW_026023186.1:0-176 GCF_019186545.1 Solanum stenotomum | reverse complement strand
GTAGTTGTGGAGGTGGTAATTGATAAATATTGAGCTTGTTGTTGAGAATATATGATTGTTAGAATGTCGTTGTTGAGCTATGTGTTTTGTAAACTGTGAACTGTTATGTTGGGCTAGTACTAAACAGGTTGTAGTTGTGAAGGTTCACTTGGGGTGTAAGGAGTACTTGTATTCTA
>NW_026023185.1:0-480 GCF_019186545.1 Solanum stenotomum | reverse complement strand
AATTTATGATACAAAATAACGGGGGAACACTAATTACAAGAGACGGGGTAATATTTTTTAAGCATCTTACTTATATACCAGTACAAACTATTAAATTTGAAACAAAAGGAAGACAAACTAGTATATCTCCAAACACTTCTGAAAATGATAGTTCACAGATATATTGTAAAGATTGCAAAGATAAAAGTCAATGTTGTAAAGATTTAGGCAAAACAGAACAATACGAGGAAGAAGAAGAATATGATATAAGAGAAAAAGATTATACTCTAATAGAAGTAGAAAATGAATTCTATAATTTCCAAACGGGCATCAACAGGATAGGTACAATTAGAAGTCCTAAGGACTTAGAAAACATAGTAAGAATATTAGACGAAATGGAAATAATAGGAGAAAAACCTTTAAAATACTGGGAAAATAATAAAGTAGTATGTAAATTAAATATCATAAACCCTGAATACATAATAAAAACAGCTGTCATTG
>NW_026023184.1:0-647 GCF_019186545.1 Solanum stenotomum | reverse complement strand
CCAAATGGAGTCATGTTGTCTGCGAGTACGAGCTAAACCTATGATAAAGTCCATGTTGATCACTTCCCATTTCCAAGTAGGAATGTCAATCTCTTGAGTCATACCTCTTGGTTTCTGATGTTCTACCTTTACTTGCTGGCAATTGGGGCACTTAGCCACAAAATTTGCTATATCTCTTTTCATACCATTCCACCAATAGACTTCCCGTAGATCACGGTACATCTTAGTGGCGCCTGGATGAATAGAATATCTGGAATTGTGGGCTTCTGCAAGAATATGATGTCTCAATTCACCCACATCAGGAACACATAATCTACCTTGATAGCGAAGTACACCATCTCCCCCTTGGGAGAAAACCTCCACTCTGTGATTGTGGACTGCACCCTTAAGTTCAAGCAAGATTGGATCACTATCTTGCTTTTCCTTAACCTCTACTACCAAAGAAGATTCTGCCCCATTCTGAACCGTTACACCACTATCTGATATGCTCATAAGACGAACTCCTAGGCGAGCAAGTCTGTGAACATCCTTTGCTAGCTCTTTTCTTTCTTCCTCAACATGTGCTACACTACCCATAGATAGTCTGCTAAGGGCATCTGCTACTACATTCACCTTACCCAGATGGTAATGCACGCTCATATCATAAT
>NW_026023183.1:0-769 GCF_019186545.1 Solanum stenotomum | reverse complement strand
TTGGGTTTATGGTTTAGAGTTTAAGGTTGAGGGTTTAGGGTTTAGGGTTTAGTGTTTAGGGTTTAGGGTTTTGGGTTTATGGTTTAGGGTTTAGGTTTAGGGGGTTAGGGTTTAGGGTTTAGGGCTTAGGATTTAGAGTTTGGTATTTAGCGTTTAGGGTTTAGGGTTAAGGTTAAGGGTTAAGAGTTTAGGGTTTAGGATTTTGGATTTAGTGCTTAGGGTTGAGGTATAGTGTTTAGGACTTATGGTTTAGGGTTAGTCTTTAGGATTTAGGGTTTAAGGTTTAGGGTTTATGCTTTAGGGTTTTGGGTTTAGAGTGTAGGGTTTAGGGTATAGGGTCTAGTGTTTTGGGCTTCGTTTTTAGGATATAGGGTTTATGGTTTAGGGTTTAAGGTTTAGGATTTAGGATTTAGGGTTTAGGGTTTGTGGTTTAGGGGTTAGGGGTTAGCATTTATGGGTTAGGGGTTTGGGTTTAGGGTTTAGGGTTTAGTGTTTAGGGTTTAGGGTTTGTGGTTTATGGTTTAGGGTTAGGTTTCGGGGTTAGGGTTTAGGGTTTAGGTTTTGGGTTTTAGGGTTTAGGGTTTAGGTTTTAGGGTTAAGGCTTTAGTGTTTAGGGGTTATGGTGTAGGGTTTAGGGTTTTAGTGTTTAGGGTTTAGGGTTTATGATTTATTATTTAGGGTTAAGGTTTAGGGATTTAGGGTTAGGGTTTAAGCGTTATGATTTAGGGTTAGGGTTTAGCGTTATGGTTTAGGGTTTAGGGTTTAGGGG
>NW_026023182.1:0-210 GCF_019186545.1 Solanum stenotomum | reverse complement strand
TAGTAATTAACCTTAAAAATAATTATACGTACTTGTTTATAAAAAGTGAGATTAATAATGTGAGGAAACATGCACATTAAGATGCACTATTAGTGTATAAATTACTTGCACTGTGAACATAGGGGAAATGGCCTTTTTAGTCCATGTGTTATTGCCTAATTCCACTTTTAATCTCTGTGATGTTTGACTGTGCACATTTAACCTTGAATT
>NW_026023181.1:0-330 GCF_019186545.1 Solanum stenotomum | reverse complement strand
TAGGATCCGAGTGTTTTTTTGTTTAAGTCTTGGATAGTTAAAGTGCCTATTTGTGCACTTACAAAGTTAAAGGTCAAAGTTAAAATTTGAAGCCAAGTTTAGGGGTCAATATATGTATTATGCCTTTATTAATTAGCTCTTTCACTGTTTGTTCAACTCCTTTCTCTACGTTAGATCGGGCTGGAGCACTGCACTCTTTCTTTCTCTGGGGTCGATTACGTGCATTGGAACTGAAAAGGGCTCTATTCATATAGGGTGTGTTTGGTACGAAGGAAAATGTTTTCCATGGAAAATGTTTTCGTGAACAACAAGTTGATTTTTGACTTATTT
>NW_026023180.1:0-1751 GCF_019186545.1 Solanum stenotomum | reverse complement strand
TTTTGATTTTATGCTTTGATCAATAAACGTACTTTCTTGGTTGCTTCCATTTTAAAAAAAATAAAGATAAAACTTGAGTGAATTCATGATTGCTTTAAAAAACTTTCAAGCATATATGAAAAATCTTGTAAATATTCAACCTAAAGATAAATTATTTCACATCTAAATATTATCATACTCAATATTAAAAATCAAAAAATAATCCATAGTCACAACATAATTTAAAAAAATAAAATAATACATTCATTTTTTAGAGTTTTCAATTTCTTTCATAATTTATTTATCATTTTTTAATCTTCTATATAGTACATTAAAAAAAAAACAACATATTTCCTAACAAAATAGGAAGAAAAACACAGAGGCCTCAAAAACGTGAGATTTTTCCATAATTACCACAAAGTCTGTTCAGTACCATAGTTTGCAACGAACTCCTCTTTCTTGAGATATGAATTGCTCACTTAATTGTTCAACTTCTCTTGATTTTTCTCGATCATTTTTTCTTGACTCGATTATGATCATAAATTTGTGCTTTCTTTTAAGAAGGATAAAGAAATTTTTTGAAAACAGTTACGTTGATTGAGGAAGAATTATCTGTTTGTTGGAATATTTTATCACTAACCACTCCTTTTATTTTAGGATAGAAGTGGGAAGTTAATGTGCAGTTAAAATATTTTTTTTCTTTTTTTTCACTATTATTAAATAAAAAATATGCAGTTAGATGGTTCAAATTTAAAAAATACCTTTCCATAAAAAAGCACCACAACGTTGAGCTTTTTTAAAAAATATTTTTTAATTTTCTTTTTAGTGTTTGATATTTCTATTTTTATTTTTAGAATTCCAATTAATTTTAATAATTTACAAATTTTGTGTTTTTTTGGTAGTGCTGACAATAAACATTTATAAAATTTTTAAGAGTCCAAAACGTGTTAAAAATATATAACAATTATTTTTATTTATAAGTTTTTATTTTCAATATTCGATGACTTATGTTTTTTACGGGTTTATTTAAAAAAATATTTTTATTTTTACATTGTTAGATTTTAATTTAATTCTTTTTTGTGGTAAGTTTTTTTCTGACTTTTATAATATACAGATTAATTATATATCTATATATAGATTATTATTATTATTATTATTATTATTATTATTATTATTATTATATTATCTACATTTTTGTTTTTCTTTAAATCAGGAGATTGTGGAAGATGGTTAAAATTTAAAATATACATTTCCACAAAAAAAGGACCACAACGTTAGAGTTTTTTTAAAAATAAATACATACACATAATTAATTTTAATTTTTAAAAAATATGATTTAGTGTGGTGCTGACATGTGGTACTTTTTCTTCTCCTTTTAGATATAGATAGATAGTTAGTTTTTTCTAGTAAAAATTTCGTTTATTTTAAACTACCATTAGATTGTAGGATTTTTTTTTATCATTTAAATCTACTATCAAAATTCGTTACTTTTTTAAAAATAATTGTATTTACACAAATATAAATTGACATAATTAATAAAAATAAAAGTAAATAACTGAATAACATTAAAAATATATCTCGTTTAAAGATAAATAAATCAATTTAACCCTTCTGGGAGATAAAATTGACCTTGCAATAGTTATTAAAAAGTAATTTCTCTTTTGATATAAAATAGAGTTTTAAAAAGTAGAATTTAATTTTTTAGTGATAGCGTAAGTGTTTTATTTTCATTTGTTAAATTTCATTTTTGGATTTTCGATTTACAACTTAAA
>NW_026023179.1:3927-6643 GCF_019186545.1 Solanum stenotomum | reverse complement strand
CGGAATTTAAAAAAATGAATATTCCGACAAAAAATAAAAACCGACCTCGAGAGGTCAGTAAATACCGACCTCCAGAGGTCGGTATTGAATAGCGACCAAGCTTTTTCCGACCTAAGCTGGGATGTCGGTTTTAGGTCGGTATTTCAGGGAATACTGACCTCCAGAGGTCGGTATTTATAGGTCGGTATTCACTGTTTTTTTAGTAGTGAGAGTGTGTTTTTTTTTGCTATCATTCAAACTATGATTTTAACCTAAACTAGTTTCTCTCCAATTTGTTGTTTTATGTTGGTATATAAAGTAAACATATGATTTCTACACACAACCATTATTACGTGCCTATATGTTTACAAATTGCGTGACTATTTTACCATATATTGGTTCCAGATCAAACCAATAAATTAACTCATATTTATTCATTATTCCTATAGTTTTATCAATATCTGGGCATATTTTACAATTGTTAATCAACGTTTTACATTAACATAGTCTATTATTTCTGGTAACCAAGTTTTTCACATTAAGTAGTTTCACTAAAATTATTTATGTTTTAGGCTAGAATTATATACACACATATCATTATGAATCTTCATTGGTGGTGATGGACCAATGACGAAATACTTGAGTTCCAAATGATAAATGGTCGTGTCCACACCAAATTGTGAAAATATAGTAGTAATCAAGCCTTCGTATTTGGTGTTTGCATCATACATCACTCCTTCAATTTCGTAATCCATGTAATTACCTGTAGAAAATTTCAAATTATTAATAAATTTTTTAAAAAATTGCAAAATGAATTTTATACACTCATCAATTTAAACAGTTTGGTAGTTACATTGGTATTCGATGGTATAGAAGACAGCTATCAATATACTTTAGTAATTACCCAAAATGTGCACCAATGTTTTTACCTCAATTTGCACCATCAATTACACCAAATAATTTATTACGCCAATAAATACAACAACTCATACATCAATAATTTATTACGTATTTTGAAAGGAAAAATCTTTTTGAGCAGAAAAATTTGGCCATAATTTGGCCAGAATGGTAAAAGGGTATTTTCACACTATAAACTAGTTTATTTTTGGACATTTTTGCCCTTTAACTCAAATATTGAATATATTCTTCAATTATGTTTCCAATGCATTGAAAATGACTGATGAGATTAATTATTTATGATTTCATAGTTAAACATTAAAAATGAACCACAAAATCCACCAAAGAATGAAAACATAAGTTTCACCCACTCTTCTCTCTTGAAATTTTCAAGATCTAAGGAAAAAAAAATTAAAAATGTAAGCAGAGTAGTAAAAAACTACATAATAAAAAAAGTAGTAAAAAATATATCTCTTTTACAGTTTAAAAAATTCCTCCTTTTTACTTATTCTTTTTTGTTTATTTATTTTCCATTTCTTATTTCTTAATGATATAAAGAGAAAATTTAAAAAGTATAAAAGAGGAGTAAAGTGTTGATGATCTATTTTAGTTTATAATTTTTAATCTAGAAAAGGATAAATTATATCTAAATTTAAATATTAAAAATTTATATCTATAATACTCAAAATTAAAAATCTGAAATTGACCGAGTTGGCAAAATAATTACTCCTATTTATTTCAAGAAGTTGTTGTTACACATTAATTTCTAGAATGAAGTTAAATAATAAAAATATATTTTATTTGATTATACTTAGAATGTATGTGAGCGAAATATGAAGAAAATTGAAACTATAATAATGTTTCTCTTATTATGTGATTGTCTTCATATCCTCGATCGTATATGAATCATATCATACACAAATAAAGACTCATTAAAATTAATATTATTTTTATTTTAGTACTAGAGATGTATACAAATATTTTTTGGATAAAAATGTTGATGGCGCTTCATTGAAAACTTATAATAACAGGAAAAGGATATAGAAAGTTCTTTATGATTTCAAAATAAACTTTTATAAAAAAAATTGAAAGAAAACATCTTCATAGTTCTCCGATGATAATGACAACACAAATTTGTTAAGCATGAACTATCAAAGTTTCATAACATATATATTTTTCTATATTTGTAATGACTTGAAAAGTTGACTTTGGTCAACCTTCTTGGAAGTCGTGCTCAGATGAAAATTCTGACAACTAGGTTAGCTTCGGAAGATCGATTTTGGTCTAGAAAGACCCTTTGTTCACTTCCCGAGGCTTTAGATAGCAGTTGTGGAATCTGGCTCAAAATGATACTTGGTGTGGGACCCACTTTTCATCGAAGCGAGCTCCAAATGGAAATTCCATATAAGGTTTGTATTTTTCCGACTCCGAACGAGTCCGAAACATCGAAATTTAAATTTCAAGGGTTGTAGAATTTTGACGCGGCGGTGACGTGGCAGAGCCACGTGACGCCACGTGGCAGAGAGGTGAAATTTGGAAATTTCCAGAATTTAGGACGAAATTCGTCCATATTTTTTCCTTCAACTTCAACTTGAGATTGCTCCTTCATTTTGAATCCAAATTAAGTGATTCAAAAGGCAAACTTCAAGAGAATTTCGAGGGGAATCTAGCGGTGGTCTCAGAAACGCGAGGGGAGGCTTCATTTGAGGTAAGAAATCGATTTTTAGCCACTGCCAGGGTGATTTCCGAATGGTTTTTTTTGTTGAATTTTGAAATGTGAGATCTTGATCATCGTAAGTCCGTTTTGAGTCATTCTTGAGGCTAACTTGTAGAGTTTTTC
>NW_026023179.1:0-2983 GCF_019186545.1 Solanum stenotomum | reverse complement strand
AGTACCCGGTTCGAGTCCGTGGTCCAGCTTGCACGTGGTGTATTCCCAATTCCTCACTAAAGCTTCAGTTTAGTCTTGATTACTCTCATCTGTAGGTTGAGGTTTTGGAGGTTGGAGAGATTCTGATTAAAGTCCGGGACGTAATGAAATCCTGGAATATGATTGGGAATGGTTCAGTTAAAAGTCCGGAATTTGGTAATATTGTGATAGACCTTCTAGCTCCATTATTTTACTTCAACTGCCAGTGCATCTGCCGGGCTTATGGGGGTCCGTGCAGGTGGTTTCTTTTATTGTGTACGAGCGTACCCGTCGGGTTTATGGGAGCCCGGCGGAGTTAGTTAGATTGCTTGTCTTTGTTGCCTGTACGCTCGTGTACATACCCCCCATTTACTACTCTGTGCACTTGATGTGACCCTTTATTCGCATTTCAGTTTACTTTTGCTTATGTTGCTCAGTCGGCCGATGATGCCTACTGGGTACCTGTTGTTTTGGTACTCATGCTACACTCTGCATCTATTTTGTGATGCAGGTCCGAGCACTAGTAGCCAACGTTGATCGAGCTTGGAGTAGACTTATCTGGAGACGGGGGGTGAGCACACGGCGTTTTGTACTATTTCAGTCTCCATCTGTACATATAGACTTGTCTTTTTCCTTTCGAGACAGTCCAGTCTCTGTTGTCCAGTTTTGGGACTTGTACTCATTTTGTAGTAGCTCTGTACTAGTGACTTCCAGGTTCTGGGAGGGATCTTTATTTGTATATATGTTTTTGGTTTGCTTCCGCCTATTTATATTGTTATTTGCCTACTCTTGTTTAATTTCTACCCTCAGACCCATTACTTGTGGTTCCGGGTTACGGGTTGGCTTACCTGCTGGTGGGCTATAGTAGGTGCCATCATGACTTGATAAATCGGGCCGTGACAATATTAGTATTATTTGTTGTTTTATAAAAAAAAATGTTTGTTATTAAATGATATGTTAAAATATTAAGTTTACATAGTTATAGTCATAATATTCATATTATTTTTCCCTCAAATTAATATGTTTTTTGAAACTGATTATGAATTTTTATAATTAAGTAATTTTATTGTATTTATTATATAAATAAATTTAAATTACATTTTACATAATTTTTTAAATATATGTAAAATAGTTTAATAATAACAGTCAAAACTCAAAACACTCTAGTTCATATGTATCAACCCTAGATAACAAACCAAAAGAGCCAAATATTGTAGTCTTGTGCCCATGTGTTAAGTCAATTTGATGATTTGAGAATCATTACTTATATTTGTTACTAATATGAGCTCTGATTAGGTAATTATGGTAATTATTAGTATGTTAAAAAAAATTAAGCTATGCATAAAAAATAAAAATATAGTTTGAAAACATTTCAATAATGACAATTAAAAGTCAAAGTACTTTAGAATTAGTATACATCGACACATTATAGAAATACTTAAAATCATATGGTTCATAAGCGACGATCCTATTCAACAATAACCAAAGATAGTTACACATAATGTTGTAGTTTTCCATATTTGCTAATTAGTATGTTTTAAAAAATTAAACTACATATATAAATAATTAAGTGATATCCCTAGTTAACAACAAGCTAAGAGTATTTAAAAAAAAAAAAAAACAAGCTAAGAGAGTGTTTACAAATTAATGTTATAGTCTTGCGCCTCTATATTATATCGACTTGATAACTTATGAATTATTACTGATACTTGTTATTAATATGAGCTCTAATTAAATAATTTAATGAATTATTGTGTTTAAATAAATTTAAATTATATATTACTATTTTTTAATATAATTTGAAAATATTACAATAAAAACAGTCAAAACTTAAAACACTTTATAGAGATCAATATATTATAAAAATCATAAGATTCATATTATAACTTATAAGTATCAATCCTAATTAATTACACTAAACATTTGTATACTATATATATTCAATTAAAAATAGACCCTCTATATTTTGAAATCAAACATTCACATCTTCTATATTATAAAAATCATACAATTTTTATCCACCAATAATGTTATTTTCTAATTTCCTAAAAATATATATAAACATTGCATAGAATGAATGTTCTACGTAAATGAAATTCTATCTAACTAATTATATATACATAATTTTAAAGCAAGAAAATAAATAAAAAGAAATATATATAATAAATATTACATTTAAATAAAATTATAAATAATGTACGTATTTAAATTAAAAGAAAGTTATTACTAACCGTTGATATATCTTATTAACTAATTTGTATCACTTAACATTTTAAAAAAAATATTAATTATTTTTAAATCAAATGCATGAATGAAGATTTTATTTCCATTTAAAAAAAAATTAGAATAATTTGACAAAAAATATATTTTTATAATTTTAGTTTATCGTTTAATAATTTATTTTATTATATTTAGTTATAGATAAACTCACTGAAAGTGTAAGTATAGAATTTTTACACTACATGAAGCGTAAGTGTTTTATTTTAAAATATGAATAGTGTATTATAATATAAATTTTATATATATATATATATATATATATATATTAATTATTTATATACAAAAAAATATGAAATTAAATCTCAAAAATAGTGTTTTTTCTGTTATCTTATAGAGTTGCTTTATTGGAGGAGACATAAAGTAGATATTTATTCTTGTTAGTTTCTTTTTTAATTTACTCCACATTTAAAAAAAAAAAAAAAGAGCCAGGAGAATTAAAAAAAAGGTAAGGTAAAGAAGTAGAATGATGAAAAATGAGAAGAAAAATGAATTTGACGAAGAAACAAAACTGTTAAATATTTTATTAGGTGGGATTCAAAACATTAATCTTATCAAAATAATAAATGCTTTATACAATTTACTAGAAAAGAGCAAACCTTAATTTGAAGGAAAAAGGTTATAACTATCTTTTCAAAATTCTGGCCAAAATTTTCTGGCTGTTTAGCATCTCTCATTTTGAAATTAT
>NW_026023178.1:0-6652 GCF_019186545.1 Solanum stenotomum | reverse complement strand
CACGTTATTCAAAATGAACTTAATTTCATTGTTGAAATCATAGGGATTTGGACATTAAAACCACGTCACTCTGTACTTGTGAACAATACAAAAAATTGGGTATGTAGAATCCTCTGAATATGCTATTCATACTTAAGTCCTTCGTAAACAAATGTGATTGTTCTCTACGAAGATCGATGTTGTGAAAATCGGAGGTTTGCATTACTTCAACGTTTGTGAGGAGTCTTTATATCAATGGTTAGAAATTTATACATCTCTATAGATTGCGATACTCAAAAAACCTCTAATTTTAGAGAATTCCTAATTTGTCTCACATGCTAGATTATCTAGTGTTGGAACAAAATGAACATACACAAACACGAATAGATAAAAGGACTTATATAACCGACCCCAACTAATATGAAAATTGGTATAATGCTAACCTGTTATTCCCCACAAATGATACCTCCTTGATAGGTGCACCTGAATCAGCTGAGAAACTTTTAAGCCTGCACATCAACTCGAATGTATTTTGGACGATCAGTTTTTCAACTTTCTTCCATATCTAGAACTCCGGAAAACACATTTGACCTTAAAATGTCATAAAAATCCACAATTGAACTTCAAGTTGTTAGTAATCCTAAATCCTAGCTAATAATAAAGAGGTAGCTCACCCAGTAATGGATAAGGAACGTTGTCTAAGAGAGTCCCCAATGCCCAATGCATCCAAAGCTCTCCAGGCATTAGTCCACAACGCCAATGCAAATCCAGTAGCTCGCAACGAATCTGCTGATTCCAACACAACACTCCGCAGCCCCAACCTACATATTACATACAAGACACGCCTTCCATCGAGTTATTTCTCAAATCGTCACTCAACTAATAGCGCTATTATATCATAAATATCATATTCTAGAGAGGCATAATACATAAATATATCATCTAATTTTGCCCCACATCTATGTCATCCAACTTTGGGACCGTACAAGTAGACTGTTAAATTATTCAAAAGTTGAACAAGCTAAGTAAACACACCCATCCCATGTGGCATTCTACGTGACAGTTCTGCATCTACCTGGCATCCTAAGTGTATTACTACTTATGCACATCTAAAAGTGGAGGGCATAAATGTTCGTTCAAATGCATATGCCCTTCTAAATCAAACTTTTGGAAGTAGATGATGTAATTATTGAACAAGTATTTTAGAATAGCAATTATTACCTGTGAAGGGCCAAAGAAGTAGCAAGACCAGCTATGCCAGCACCAACAATTACAATGTTTTCTTCAGTCTCCATTATTTCTCTGTTTCTCCCAATTTTATTTAATTAATAGATGCAAAAATCCTCAATATATATATTAGTGCAGCCAATCATTATTCATTAAACAAATGGGTCCAAAGAATATAAATGACGCAAGCTCCTACGTTAGCATTTTCAACATTAGTCAATCTTGACGTTAGCCGCCATTGACGGATGTTTTAACTTAAACAGACTAGTACTACATTATTATATATATCATATATCAACGTGGTGTAGTTGTAGGACTATTTCACCCGTTAATTAGAGATTTTAAATTCGAGCATAGGGTATGAAATTTTGTAGAGCGTCATTCTTGAAAGGGTCCTGTAGCGAAAATATTGAACAAGTAAAGATGAACAGAGTATTATTTTTTCAAATATGTTTCTATATTCTGTGTATATTTTTTCCAACTTATGTTTATAAACATTGATATGGACAAAGGGTAAATAGCAAAATGGATTAATTTATTAATGATTTTTAATCACTGTGTAATATAGAAGGTGTCCATTTAACATTAGATGAGAGGGAGTAATGTTAAATTTAAAAGACATGATTAATTTATTAATGATTTTTAATCACTGTGTAATATAGAAGGTGTCCATTTAACATTAGATGAGAGGGAGTAATGTTAAATTTAAAAGACATATTACATAAATATGTCATTTAATTTAGTTTCAGCTGCCATTTATGTCCTTCAATTACTTTGGATGTACACAAATAGTCATTTTAACTAGTATAAAGTTGAATAAATAAAATATATGCATTCTACATGATATATATATATATATATATATATATATATATATATATATATTGGGCATTACGTAAGATGTGAACTGTCATATAAAACGTCAAGTAGAATATATGTGTCTGCGAGTACACAAATATAAATATCTATTTATGTACATTTAAAATTAAAGAACATAGATATCAATTGAGGCCGAAAAAAATAATAATAGATCCAACCAACAAATATAATAGTACAATATTTTTAAATAAACAAACAATTATATCAATGATGACACAGCCAATAAAAAATGACGCGTGGCATTTAAGAGTGAAACCGTAGCATAAATATTTTGGCAACCAACAAACTAAATATAAAGGTTTTAAAAGAGTTAAATAATGTAATAATATCGATTGAATTCTAACCTTAGCAACTAAGTTGGTTGATTACTTAAATTCTCACCTTGTTGATGAAGATTCGATATTTCATCCCTAATTAATTTTATTTTTTAGCAAAAGTAGGAATCCAAGCAATGTTATATAACATGGCTTCTTACGTTAAATAAAATATGAATATTAAATAAAATTGATTCAATCAAACTTTAAAAAAACAATTTGAAAATATTGCATAAATTAGAACAAAAATGAGTAATATGCTTTTGCAAATAGTGAGAGATTATGGTTATTGCCACTAAAGATCCAGTTTTTATAAGTAAATTCTAGTTCACAATACTTGGGTTGGAGAATTAGTTCACCTGGTTTTGCCACATCACTAACGGCGAAAATATTTTTTATTTCAACATATAATAAAAGATATAGGTGATCTATTTTATATAATTCATGAGCAATTTTAACTCTTTTCTGTAAATTCAACAATTCAATTTTGATAAATTAATATTATTTTTCAATTCACTTTATTAATTAAATTGATTTTTGCACGACCCTAATACCATCAAATAAATTGTTATAATCACCCACAGATTTGTTAAAGCTTGTTGGCCCCATATCAAGTGGTAAAAAGCTCAATTTATTTTTCTTCTTTTAATAGAACAAACAATTCGGCTGGCTGACATAAAGCTTAACAAAAAGAAAAATATAATCAGAAAGAAAATATTTGGAGGAATAAATAGAAAAATAACTATATGGATAAGGATATGACTTATGTACATTAATAAAAAAAAATGTGAATTTCTATACAATATATTAATCGTCAAAATTAAAAAATATTTTTTAAAAATTTGTGATTTCAATTTATATTGCAATTTATAGTTTTTCAAACAAAATTTGTAAATATATGTCTCTACTCTTTACTCCATTGTCTCAATTTATGTGACACAAATGAAATTAAAAAATTGATGGTAAGTTTTTGATATATTATTTAAATTATTGATTATAGTTATTAATATTATATATATAGACACACACCATAATAAGAATAGAGCATTTTTGGATAAGCTATTAATATTATGGTACTGATAGTTTTGAATCAAACTATCATAAAAGAGAGATATTTTTAAATTAAGTTAATTATTTTTTCAGTTTAATATAGTTTAAATTAAATTTTTTTGGTATAAATATTATAGTAAAATCTAAATGGATAAAGACATCATAAAAATACGAGAAACCTTATCCATCCTCATCATTGTCACGTCACACTCTATCACTACAAGATAAAATTGACATATTTCATCTTTAGCCTCCCTTATTATTATTACTATACTATAAAAATAAAAATAAAAATAAAAACAAAAACAAAAACATTAGTGTAAAAAGTTTATTATATATACTCTCCTTAGTAACCAATTTCTTTTATATTGTTGCTAGATATTCATCTTGAAGTTCAAAAAAAAAAAAAACAATGTTGGCTATATTTCACAAGGCATTTGCTCATCCTCCTGAAGAATTAAATAGTCCTGCATCAAAAAAATGTTTACTTCCTCAACAAACACTTCAAAAATTCATCTCGACTCGTCCATTTGACACCTCTTATGTTACCTTTGGAGATGCTGCTGCTCTTGCTTTTGTTCGTCCTAATTGCACTTCTTTGCTCAATCACACACAAAGGTAAAATAATTATTACAAATTTTAATACTTTTTTCGTTATATTTTATGTGATACTGTTTGATTTGATGATAGGATAAAGTTGTATTATGAATATCCTTGTATGAGGGTATAGGTGGCTTAGATCGCACCACTTAGGAGTTGGAGTGAGTCATTTTTGTCAAATTATGTGTGAACTTGAAATGCTTAGTGAATTATGCTGCCTAATTAGTAGATTATTTTTGTTTTTAGAGATTTATACACGAAGATATAGAGTATTTCACGTACTTATATTATTAAAAACTAAGATAAGCTTAAATGGACTGATATGAACACTAACGATGACCCCAAATTAGCTACAAATTTGGTCACTTCTTCATTGCTAAATACTTCGTTTCATTTAGTTGTCACGTATATTAAAAGTAATTATTTTTAAATATTTGTCAATTTAATAAATCAAAAGAAAAAAAAAATACTCCTTTTGTTTCACTTTCTGTGACACTGTTTGACTTGAAATGAACTATTGAAATTTGTGGTCTAAAATAATTTTTAGATATTTGTGCCATTGAAATTCATTTCATTAGGGGTAAAAATGGTATTTTAAAGTTAAATTGTTTCTAGTAAAGTGACATTCTTTTTGGGATGGACTAAAAAGAAAAGTATCCCACATAAAATGGGACGGAATTTCCCCCTTAGCATTAGTTATTTTCGAATTTAGAGAAGAGAAATAAATAAAGACTAAAAAAATTAATAAGATATATATAAGTCAAATAACACCCCTAACTATTTTTTTCTGAAGAATTGTATAAAATAATAGCCTAACAAGACAACTAAATATGAACGGATGGAGTAGCTCGTAGCTAACTTCTTGCTGAATACAATTTTGTTGTTTAGCTAAAAAAAAACGTTTTTAGCGTTGAATTTCTTGAAATTGAAGCGCGATTATTATTGTTGTTGTAGGTATTTTTGTGGTTATGATGATATTTACTGTTTGTTCATGGGGAATTTGAACAACTTATGTGCACAAATCAAACAATATGGGCTATCACCAAAAGGTACAAATGAAGCCATGCTAGTTATTGAAGCCTACAGGACACTTAGAGACAGGGGACCTTATCCAGCTGATCAAGTTATTAAGGATTTTGAAGGAAGTTTTGCTTTTGTTATCTATGATAGTAAGACTGGAACTGTATTTGTTGCTTTGGTAAGTATTTGTATTACTCCCTCCGTTCTGTTTCATACGAGTTAGTTTGATTCGACACGAAGTTTTAGAAAGAAAGATAGACTTTTGAAACTTGTAGTTTAGAATAAGTGATATATGTTTGTGTGGCTATAAATCATTTTATTTGGGATAGAGGGAGTATTATTTGATTGTTCATTTACTCAAACTTTGTTTCAATATGTTTGTCTGATTTTGACTTGATATGGAGTTTAGGAAAATAGAACAGACTTTTGAATCTTGTTACGTTAAAGTAAAGATATATTATATGTACCAAAATGTCATTTAATTTGTTGTCGTATAAGTGCAGGGTTCAGATGGTGGGGTGAAGTTATTCTGGGGTATTGCTGCTGATGGATCTGTGGTGATTTCTGATGATGTAGAGGTTATTAAAGCTGGATGTGCCAAGTCATTTGCACCCTTTCCCACAGGTAACATCTACAAGGAGTTTCATGTTTAATAGATGAAATAGTTTGGTGAAGTAGCGTCGGATGTGTCGAAAGGGGAGAAATAGTTGAGCGGAATCTAAACGTTGGCCAAGTAAGAGAATAGTTATGAACCCTGTCGACCACTCGGGGATGGTGAAGGAAGAACCGGCATCCCCTTGGGGTTATATTGCACTTGGAAGAAGTAGAAGAAAGAATAAATATAGTGGTATTCTTCGTCTAGTAGTAAATAGGAGAGGAAGTTGAATTTAGTTCTTTGGGCTTACAAAATTTGATTCACTGACTTGATTGACTTGGCTACATCTGCCCCTCGTCTACTTACGTTCAAATTTAACATGATAACTTTCCTTGAAATGCACAGGTTGTATGTTCCATAGTGAGAAAGGACTAATGAATTTCGAGCACCCGATGAACAAGATGAGGGCCATGCCAAGAGTAGATAGTGAAGGAGTAATGTGTGGAGCTAACTTCAAAGTGGATATGTATTCAAGAGTTAACAGCATCCCTAGAGTTGGCAGTGAAGCTAACTGGTCTGATTGGAACACTTCTTACTAAGTCGATTCAACGCCATTTTCGAACTTCCTTTAGTGTTTCTTCTGTTTTGGTTCCATTTTCGAGTTTGTTTTAGGTTTGGTTTCTTCCTAATTGTACGTGCTTTGCACCTGTGTATAACGCTTGGAAAATAAATGAAACATTAGAAATGATTCAGCTTTGAAAACTTTCTATACAATCGACGTTAGCTATTTAAACGACAAGGTTAAGATAAATCTATTGATCAATGTGAATTTCGAGAGTGGAATCCATGACCCTCAGTACCACAAAATTTACTGAGTGAAAATGTTTGAAGCTGGTGTCTTGGCACATTGAATAATCCTTTTGTAGAGAACCTCAACTAAATATGCCATCGAGCTATCAGAGGGTTAGGGAGGGAATAGCCTTTCAGT
>NW_026023177.1:0-6673 GCF_019186545.1 Solanum stenotomum | reverse complement strand
CATATTCCCACTACTTTTGTGCTTGTGATGAGTCCACGAATTGAACTCATTTAGGGCTTTATTTTGATAAGAATAGTGTCCTCAAATGCTTATTTTGTCTCAATATCTGATGAAAACTCTTAAGTTTCAGGTATTTGAAGTTTTAGTGGAAGCATGGACACTTAGGCAAAAAATGGAACAAAAAGGCTGAAAAGAACGAAGAAGTTAAAGCCTGAGCATCGCCAAGCACACTTGGCGATTCGCTGAAGGGACGCACTCCGCCTTTTGTTCCAGTACGCGAAGCCCTGAAGGAGCAGGATAAAAAAGGCGATGAAAGGAGCAGTCGGCGTTCCGCCGAATAGATCTGCGAAGCAGTACTATGTCGCCCAATGACACAGAGCACGATGATGCTGAAGGCTAGTGCAAGACGGCGACGAACTACACCAAAGGGTGAATCGCCGAGTTAATCGGCGATTTCGAATGATCCGCCAACACTATTTTCTAAAGTCTATAAATACTAAACTTTTTATTAATTTTAGAGAGTCGAACATTATTATAATTTTTTACAATAGAATAGTACTTTCTGGTATTTTTCTCTCAAGTTTGGAGAGGGTTTTGGGAACTTGAAGAAAGGAGTTCATCTTCCCCAAGTTGGAAGTGGGTCTTCCCTATTCTTCCTCCTTTGCTTAAATCAAGGTTTAGTTTCTTATACCCACTTGATTTTACTATCATTTTAGGTATATTTTGTTATTTCTTGATGTGTGGCTAAAACCCTCCATTCTTGGGGTGTGATTTAGCAAATATGTGTTGATATTATTGTTGGGTCTTGCATGCTGATAGGCTAGATGTAGTTTAATGGTGATTTCACCTAGTGGTTGTGGTTTAATCTAAAGGGTTTGTAGTTGCAAATACAAAGACACCCATGTGTTTTCGGCTTGCCCGAGAGGGAGGTTGCGAAACCAAGACCACTAGACTGATGGCCTAAGGAGTGGGTCAACATGAGGTTCAGCTCAAGAGGGTGAGCCCTAGTCCCATATCCTAACACTCAGCTCGAGAGAGTGAGTGGGTTAAGGCGTAGGCTGATCTTCATGCGGCAAATGGGTGTCCGAGAGGAACGCATTTGAAACGGGGTAAGTTTCCCGAGAGGGAACTTATTTCCATTTAAAGCTTAGCCTAATCACTATTATCTTACAAATTTCCTATCAAAAGCATGTACCCAACCATTTATCTCAACTTGTATTGTGGTCACACCCCAAGAACTCCTCCCCATACTTGATTTTCTTGTTATTTTTATTTTTTTTTACTACTTGTGACAAAACCCCTAATTGATATTTGACACTTTTGTGTCACCCCCTTTAATTTACCATGTTTTTACTCGTTTATGTCTTTAGCTACGACTGATTAGAACTAAATTTTATTTTTCTATTAATTTTCAAAACCACTCCCTTGGGACCCGACCCCAACCCTTGATGAGTTACTATATTATCGACGTTCGTAGACACTCGTACCATAGGTTAGTGTTGTTGGTCACGATAAGCATCAGCTTGTCATGGAGTATCTGTCAAGATCATTGAAGTGTATGGTAGAATTGTCCGACTTCCAATATCACCCTATGTGCAAGAAGCTCAAACTCACACACTTGATCTTTGCGGATGATCTTATGATCATTTGTAAAGGCAACACTAATTCTATTTCTAGAGTAATGGAGACACTAACACATTTTAGTTATGTCACAAGCTTGCAAGCTAACATGGATAAGTCCAATTTGTTCCTGGCGATCGGACCAAAGATCAACTTGTGAGGAAGACAGGGTTCGTCTTAGGTTCCCTTTCTATAATACATCTAGGCTTACCTTTGTCTTCTAAGGGTTGGAGTAAGATGGAGTGTCAACAATTGATAGACAAGAAAACATCTAAGATCACTAATGCTTATTCGAAGTAATTGTCCTATGCAAGGTAGACTTCAAATAATTAATGTTGTCCTTTTCTAAATACATAGCTTTTGGAGTTCCGTATTGATATTGCCTTAGAGTGTATTACAGAATGTGGATAAAAAAAATGTAGAGATTATTTGTGGGGAAGTACTGGGGAAGCAAGAAAAGTGTCATTAGTTTCATGGGAACAAGTGTGCATTCCTAAGAAGTTTGGTGGCTTGAACATCAAAGGTAGTAAGCTATGGAATATGGCCTTTGTTGGTAGATTGCTCTGACAACTCGCTGTGAAGGAAGATGTGTTATGGTTCAAGTGGGTACATGGAGTATATATGAAAAACAATGATAACATATGGTCATATGGATACATACTCCACCATTGGACTCAAGTTGGTACTGGAAGAAGGTTAATGCCTTGAAAGCAGAGATGCAGATTTGGTATTCATCTGGTGCTTACATGCTCACTCCCGAGGGAAAATACTCACTCACACAGAGTTATTTTGGTTGTCGTAGAGCTACACAATCAACATGGACAAGTATGCACGGTAAGGGAACATATTCAAATACTACCAACATATCAGTAAACAACAAATAAGAACAAAAAAGTACTCACTCATTTCATAGAGGCTGGATATCTTAAATCTTAGACGCCAATGAAAACATAACAAAAAAAAAGTTTAGAGGAAATTGAAGATGACGAAGAAGGAATAGTTGAGTACTAGAAATTACTCATCGATCAAGAGGGAGACTCAAATGAAAAAGCACCATATCGTCATCAGAACTCAGGCATCAGAGTCACAACAAAACCCTTTGGTTTCCAATTTTGACATAGGTCGGAGCCGATCAAATGCTATGTTTTCTCTCTTCAGATGCATCTAGATGTTAATTTTTATTTTATTATGCTTACTTTTTTTTAGTTTATCACTATTGGGCCGGTCAATTTTGAGCAAGACTTCTGTCTTTAATTTTGTGTTGGGTAATTTTAAAGGGAAAAAAGATAAATATACCCCGAACTATCGTAAATGGTATGCGTATACCCTTCGTTATACTTTCAGGATAACAGTGTCCTTGTCGTCTTAATTATTAAGCACATATACCCTTTACCCTAACAGTGGTACACATATCTCAAACTTAACAGCCAACCCAAAATTTATTAAATTTTTACCCAAAAATTAAAATCCACCCGATTAAGCAAAAAACCCACCCAAATACTAACTAACTCACTTCCAAATTCCGTCATTTTTCTCTCTTCCTCAGCTATCTCAAAGGCTCCTCCTCTAACGTCTAAATCACTTGGATGTCAAAAATCCAAATTGCTACTAATGTTGCTCACGTTCTGGATTATATACTCAACACTATTGGTTTGCAGATCGATCCAATTCACAAGTATGTAAAGAGCAATTAAATCATTGTCACATAACTTTCCTTTAACACAAAAATTTTCCATTTCAGAGCGGCGGTGATTTGCAATGAAAGCAAGAGCAAAATTGGGACAAATGGCGGTGAGATCTACAAGGAGGCATCATTAGATTCATAGTCGGATCACAATTGATCGTCGACGAAATTATAGTAAAATCTCCTTTATAATTTGGGTGGTATTTTGTTCTTCACCTAGACCTCTCTTTAAACTCGTCATCGACTATTCCTCCAGCTCTACTCAAGCCAACAACGTCACATCATGCCTAATCAATTTCACCCTGATTACCCACGCACCACCACCGTCAAAGTCAATATCTCCGACCAAGATCAAGTCAAATCCCTCTTTGACACTATATAATTGGAATTTCAATTGCCGGTCAACATCCTCGTCAATACTACCGACATACACGATGGAAAATACCCATCAATCTTAACACAAACTTTAAGGATTTCGACAAAACTTTCGTTGTGAATGTGCTTGGGGATTTCGTATGCTGCAAAGAAAAAGCTAAGAGAATCAAACGCGGTGAAGGGGAGAAGAATTATATGCTTGTCGTTGATGGCGGTAGGGTTGACGCCTAAGTTAAAGGCACACACGACGTCAGAGTCGGCCCTGTGCAATGGTGAAAATACGTGAAGAACAGAAAGAGATGTTTACCAAATTTGTTTAAGATAAATGGGTCATGGATGGATTAGATGGGTGTGTTTTTAAATTTATGGACAAAATTTAAAATAAATTTAGGCAAATCGATTAGATGAAGTTGTGTGTCCCTTTGTTAACCTTAATGGTATACACAGCCTAAAAAATCAACAGTAAGTTAGGGTTTATTTGCCCTTTTCCCCAATTTTAATTGCTTTTCAGTTTCCTTCATGCAATATAAAAAGGCTTGTGGCTAATTTATATATATATATATATACTAGGTAATAAATCTGCGCTTCACGCGGGGATAAATAATTTTTCTAAGCTTTTGAACAATCTTTCATATAATAGATTGTTATAAGAAAAAAAAAATAGTAGGTTTTAAGAACATTTCAAAAGAAATTAAATGATTTGACATTATCACATATCTCAAGAATTGTAAATATATAATAAATGATTAAAAATATCTTGAAATCTATTCATTTTTTTTTCTTTTACATAATTTATCATAATATATGTTTGATGATATAATCGTCTTGTTAAAACTGAGTTATGTTTTTATGTAGCGATTAAACATCACTTTTTCTATTTTTTTGTACATGAAAAATATAGAATCTGATAATTTTATGGTTAGAATAACTCCTTGTGAAAGTAAAATTATGTGAAAGTTTTCGATAATTAATATTAGTTATAAATAAGTTAAGACCATTAAAAATGTACACCACAACAACATAATTTTTTTTAGAGACAACCTACTTGTCTGAGGTCAAACGTTCACCACTTTTCGTTATTGTTACTTTGTTAATCTAACAAAATTTATAGAAAGAGAAAAATAAATTTTAAATGATAGCAAAATGATATGTTGACCATTTTAGGAATTTATTCTTCATTAAACTGCTGCTCTGAATGCCCTTCTAAATGCTTCATCAATGCAACATTACGACTTTTTCAGAAATATGTATGTATAATTTTTTCATTATGAAAGTACAAGTATATCAAAATGTTGGATTTTGAATTCATGTCAAGAAAATATTCTCGAACATTAAAAAATTAAAAATGAATATAACCTAGATAACTCAAAAACTAAGCAATGACTTGGGACATAAAGGACAACAAATCTATGTTAATAGACATATCTTTATAGATTAGGATATTACTTTTATTTAGAGCAGATTTTATTTTATATTCTTCAAATTAAGCTTGCCGAAAATAGTCATAATTCAGAGCAGATTTTATTTTATATTCTTCAAATTAAGCTTGCCGAAAATAGTCATAATTCACACCAAAAATAATTAGAAGAGCCGAATGAGAAGGAAAAAAAGAAAAAACATTAAAAGGACGAAAGTTTTGTCCAAGTAAGATCATATACATACCAAATGAAAAATAATCAATACAATTTTAAGGAGACCACAAAATAACGAGAAAAACATACATTAAAGGGAGTAAACTATGAGATATCCAATGATGATAGCAAATCATTCTAACCAGAAAAGGTCCTATGTTTTGAAATAACATACATAAAAAAATTGACTAACACTGCAATCAACTTTCAATCCTTAAAGTACTCATAATATCCAATGATAAAATTTAGTAAAAATAGATAACAACAACGTAAAAACCAAACAAATATGGGCATGCAAAATTATAAGCTCTTAGAGGATTTTCTAAAGAACACAAAATCTCATCCTTGTATGTGAAGGAATGACGTTGTTGATGAAGAAATTTGAGATTTGTAAGGGCTATTTTTATCGTACCTTCAACAGTTCCAGTAGAGAAAACTTGTTTGAATACTCAATTAACATTTTTATTTAATTTATACTAACAAATACTTATAACAATAATTTTACAGAAACATAAACAACGAAGTTCAAAGCATGTACTCAAAAATAACAACTAATAATATAAGAATAAATAAATGACTAAAAAAAACATACCAGGAATTGTAACAATAGAATGAAACAAAACGGAAAAACAAAACAATGGTGTCTGTGAGTCATTTAACAGGAGCAAAGTACACAAATATTTAATTGTCCAGAAGAAGAAGAAGAAGAGGTTCAAAATTATGTTGTTTTAAAATTAGAGAAAATTCCTCTATTTATAGACAACAAAGGGTCGTGTGAACAAATGTTTATTGTGTCTTATCAGAGAGGTCACAACTCTTTGGAAAAGTTACAACCCTTCAGGGAAGTCACAACATTTCATAAAAGTCACAACTTTTCATAAAAGTCGCAACTTTTCATAAAAGTTACAACTTTTCATAAAAGTTACAACTTTTCATGAAAGAGGAAGGCTAATTTTGAAAATAAAATAAATTAAAAGGGAATCTTGATATGTGATGGCACCACGTAGGCAGATCTAGGATTTATATATATATATATATATATATATATATGACATATAAAAAGGCAACCTAGAAGTGAGTTAAACATTTATTTTTTATACATAAAAAAAAGTAACCAAGTGATTTTAACCAAAAACAAACAAGTGGGGGTAAAAAGAAGGAAGGGGCTTTGAATTAAAGGTGACATTAAGGTGTCAAAATAAAGGGGTGGTGACATAAGTCTTAATTATTGAGTGTATGTGACAATTATGTGATTAATAATTAAGGATTGTGGAGTTGCCCTCAAGTTTATAAGTTGACAGTTTGGTCCATTGAATTAAATGAGGGATAAAAGGATAAATGACTAAAACCTAATTTAACCAAT
>NW_026023176.1:0-219 GCF_019186545.1 Solanum stenotomum | reverse complement strand
TAAGGTAATTAAACACAAAATAATAGTCCATGGATGATACTTTATATATATATATATATATATATATACTAGATAATTTAAGGCCCGTGATACGGGCCCAACATAATTTCACATATTTTGTTGAAAAATTACATAAATTCACAATTTAAGATATTATAATCCTCTCTCGGATACATCCCTATTTCCTCTCAGATACATCTATTCCCTCTCGGATACATA
>NW_026023175.1:0-601 GCF_019186545.1 Solanum stenotomum | reverse complement strand
ATACATGGTATATCAAATGGTGTATCTATGGGATAACACAATTAGAAATCACATATGTAAGTGTGAAGTGTAAGCCGCTTCAAGGAGAATCCGGTAAGGCCAGTTTTCTACGCACTTATAAACCGAGACGTGTTCATGGCTGAAACGAACAAAACAATGAGAACCAAAAACAGTTGTCAAAGGTTGATTGTGTGACTTATGTTGTCTAGGTATACACCAAAGCTCGACGGTTCAAAGATATCAAATCTACCGATTGACCGAGTATATCCGATATATGTTCACTATGGAAAGTTTAAAGGGAAACCCACTTATCCAGAGGCAATCAATCCTTAATTACGAATCACACCATTTTTCATGCATATGTTTTAATAATAGCCATTCCCTATTCATGTGGGGGATTGTTGGGTTTTAAAGGTGTGAACAGGAAATGAAGGGTTGTGACTCTCCTGAAGAGTTGTAATTATGTCGAAGGGTTGTGACCTTTATGAAAGGTTGTGTCCTTTCTAAAGGGTTGTGACCGTTTGAAAGGTTATGCCTTTTCCAAAGTGTTGTGACCTTTCTGAAGGGCTGTTGTCTTTCTGAAAGGTTATCTTCTTTCCAA
>NW_026023174.1:0-206 GCF_019186545.1 Solanum stenotomum | reverse complement strand
TTGGGTATACTTAGTTCCCGTATAATCTTTGAAGAAAATGAACTTTACTCTTAATCTTTACTCAACTCAAAGCTTACGTCTTAAAACAAAGTTAAAATGTTTGTGGAAGACTTTTAGAACACTCTATAAACTTCTCTTGACTTAACTCTTAACTTCCCTTGAATTGAAGTATGGATTCAAGGCTCATGAACTCATGTTAATGATTA
>NW_026023173.1:0-596 GCF_019186545.1 Solanum stenotomum | reverse complement strand
ATGCCTAAGATATAAAGGCAATCCCCATCTCTCCTATATAAGGAGCATTAGTTTTCCCTCTAGAGGCATCAGATAGTTTCCAATATTCTGAAAACCTCTCTCTCTCTCCCTCTTTGTAATCTATTTTCTTATGTTCTTGCTTGCAATGTTTGGAGTTCATCAATAAACGTCAGTTGTTTGTAAGTTCTTTCTCTTTATAATTCCGCATAATTTAAGATCCTTTTAATGGTATCAGAGCGTCAGGGATAGGCTTCGTGATCAGTTCTCCAGATTGGAGTAGGTTCCTATGACTGTCTCAGAGTACGAGACGAGATTCCATGAGTTGTCTCGACATGCTACCATGATCCTACCCACGGAGGAGGAGAGAGTTTGTTGTTTTGTACGTGGGTTGCGGTATCGTCTGAGGGTCGACACAGAGCATTTAGTTTCTGTCGGCCGTTCATATCTTGATGTAGTTGACCATGCCCGATCCATGGAGCATATTCATCGCGAGGTCCAAGGGGGCAGCGATAAGAGGGCACGCTACCAGGGCAGCTACAGCGGGTCCCAGACTAGAGGGAGAAACTCGTATGATAGGCCCCGCCAGAGGTTCCAGC
>NW_026023172.1:0-630 GCF_019186545.1 Solanum stenotomum | reverse complement strand
TTAGTTCTTAGGACAGGTGAAAATTTGGGACTTTGGCCCAAATTATTTCTCTTAATTTTGGACAGGTGCCACTCAAATGGGCCTTTGGCCTAAAACGAAATAGGCCCAAATACTGGTCCAGGCAAACAGAAACTAGATTTGGGCCCAAATATTTTATTGTGTTTGTGTGTTTTTTGTTAATATCTGCCGCTAATCTTAAAGTCGAAAAATTCAAATCCCCAAAAGACACCCATTTTGAATTAATTATTTAATTAAATTATTCATCTCTTACCTGACTAAAAAATAAATAAATAATTTTTCAAAAAATAAAAAATAAAATTAATGCTTCTTCACTTAGATAATATTTCGATATTTCCCTTTTCCCCTTCGAAATGGTCTTAACTATAAACTAGTTCAATTTTGCAAGTCAAGCTAAGTTAAAATGATTTTAGCCAAACAATTAATTGTCGGATAACCGCATTAGTGGGTGTTCTAGGTCCTTTAAAAACCTTCCTAGAATATTAATAAGAACCCCGAACCCCTTTTAATACTTTTTCATTAGATTTCTGTTTTGATCTTTTGAAAAAATAGTTTTCTTGATTTTTCTTAAAAATTAAGTGGCAACTAAACCAGTCAAAAATACATTTTCCA
>NW_026023171.1:0-550 GCF_019186545.1 Solanum stenotomum | reverse complement strand
ATTTTGTACTCTCATGCTTATTTAGTGGATTGCTCATCTCCTTTGTGGACGTAGGTCGATTGACCGAACCACGTTAAATCTTTGTGTCTTTGTATATTTCTTGTTTGTCTTCTTACTCATGGTCTTTTGAGGTTCGCTTTGATAGCTTCCGCGTTACATCTGCTTATTTCGGTCCTAACAAGTGGTATCTGAGCCAGATTCAATGATGGAGTCAAGTTCAGTGGTTCGATAATCGATGATTGAACCAGGTTAGAAAGATGGGTGTTCATCTTGGCGGGCGTAGTTCTAGCCGCAACCATTTTGACAGTAATGAAGATTTTTGTTAGAGAAATTGTTTCAGAGAAGTTCTCTGTGTTGATACATAGATTTGATGGAGGAGATTATAGAGAGGAGAAACAAGCTGTTGAAGGTTATGTGAAGAAGGTGGACAAATTTATTTTGTCAAAAATTCAAGCCAAGGGGGAGATTTGTTGGGTTTTATTTATCCTGAATTTCTTACCATAAATAGGTTTTCCTTTTAGAAAAGGGTTTTGGATTGGCTAGTCCTTTT
>NW_026023170.1:0-667 GCF_019186545.1 Solanum stenotomum | reverse complement strand
CTTAGTATTTTTTTCAATTATTATTTCAAATATGATTTTATCAATTTAACATTGAATTTTTTTATTTCACTAAGACAATAATTATATGAATTATAATATAATATAAGTAATAAGTTGACAAATTTTAAATAAAGCTAAGAGTTAGAACATAACGTGGTCAAAGATAATAAAGTAATAATTTTTTTAATACTTTTGATTATAAATAATCATNAAAAATTAACACATACTATATTCTTGGTAAAATTTGAGGCCTCCTAAATTGGGGGCCTAAGGCATATGCCTTAATTATCAAAGCATAGAGTCGGCACTGCACTTTGGTTTACTACACATTTGTATTTTTTGTATTTTTTTCGTGAGTTTTGAAGAAAATAAACACAAATACAAACTTATTTATATCAAAATGAATACATATAAGGAGGCGAGCGAGATTAAGAGAGGCGAGTGGGAATGAGAGAGGGAGGAGAGAGGTGAGGGAGATCGAGAGAGGGGGGAGAGAGGATTTTGCATTTATTTGCATTGTATATATTCTGGTATTTATTAATTTAATGCATAATTGTTTTGTATTTTGTATCAATTGTACTCGAAATATAACGAATACAATTGTATTCATCCTCTCTTTTATTAGATACAATTAATACCTAATACATTTGATAGAGAGAATGAATGC
>NW_026023169.1:0-645 GCF_019186545.1 Solanum stenotomum | reverse complement strand
CCGCATGAACTCCAGAAGTTGAGTATTTTGAGAGGAGTATTATCTTCAAGTTCTAAGTCTTGAGTATTGAGTTCCTACTCCCCTTTGAGATTATATTTCTAAGCATGAGACTATTACATGTTACCCATAAAGTCTTTGAGTTGAATTGTTCATGCCCATAATTTCGCATGAATATTATAAGTCGATCAGTCTTGAGAAGAGAAGTATCTATGAGTCCTTGAGTTGAGTCGTTCATGCTTATAATTCCGCACGAACCCTCTGAGTTGAGCATTCTTGAAATTAGTAGTATCATTGAAGTTCTTGAGTTCCAAGTATTTGAGTTTTATCTATGGTTATTGAAAACCTTGCATTGAGTAGTTCATGTCCATAATTCGGTATGAACCATATTTTAAGAAGTCTTTTACAAACGTTTTAACTTTGTTTTAAGACTTAAGTTTTGAGTTCAGTAAAGAGTAAAGAGTAAAGTTTGCAAGTCCTTTTCTTCAAAAGTATATGGGGACTAAGTATTCCCAAAGAGTTTATAAATGTTTTCACATTTAAATAAGAACGGAAACTGAGATTTCCAAAGGGCCTTCGGGCTAGTTTTCAGAAAAGAGTAATAGCTTTCTAAATGAAGGAAGTAGGGAAACTGAGATTTCCAAGATA
>NW_026023168.1:0-709 GCF_019186545.1 Solanum stenotomum | reverse complement strand
TGCATGGTAGACATGGTGTTAATGAGACAACGGATGTGGTGACCGGTATGTTGCAAATCTTTGATCTTGATGTTTATACTTTGATTGATCCGAGTGCCACCCTTTCCTTTGTTACCCCCTTAGTTGCTAGAAAATTTCATGTCGAGTCGGAATTGTTGCATGAGTCATATGAAGCATCCACTCCCATTGGTTTCTCTATTATTGCTAGAAAAGTGTATAGAAATTGTCCGGTTTGCATATTAAATAAGTTGTTGCCTTGTGATCTTGTTGAGTTGAACATGGTGGATTTTGATGTTATTCTTGGGATGGATTGGTTGCATGCATATTATGCTTCTATTGATTGTAGGACTCGTAAAGTCAAGTTCCAATTTCCTAATGAACCTGTCCTTAAGTGGGAGAGCCGGGATGTTGTGGTGAAGGGGAAATTCATTTCTTGCATTAAAGCCCATAGGCTGATTTCCAAAGGGTGCTTGTACCGTATTGTGAGAGTCAATGATGTGGAGTCTAAAGTCCCTCCTATTGAGTCTATTCCGGTTGTTAATGAGTTTCTAGATGTCTTCCCAAAAGACCTTCCCGGTGTCCCTCCCGAAAGGGAGATAGATCTTGGTATAGACCTCCTTCCCGATACTCAACCTATTTCTATCCCCCCTTACCGTATGGCCCCGGCGAAGATGAAAGAGTAATTAAAAGATTTGTTAGAGAAGGGGTT
>NW_026023167.1:0-289 GCF_019186545.1 Solanum stenotomum | reverse complement strand
TAGAAATGGGTCATACTTTTTAGATGAACCTTTTTCATAGACTAGTGGATCCATTAGTAGTTCAGGTTCTATACCTTTGGCCGGGTATAGGATGCGCTGGCAGCGTGAGGTAGATCGCTGTATCATCACTATAGCTCTTATGTGATGGTTGTCGGTTAGAGAAACTCCCACAGAAGTTATTGTATTTTTATATACATCAGTTTATTGTATTTTTATATACATTTCAGAGTTATGTTGTATCCTTGCATACACACAGATTTCAAAGCATGTTTTTAAACAGTTTGTTTCT
>NW_026023166.1:0-289 GCF_019186545.1 Solanum stenotomum | reverse complement strand
CCCGTTTGGGAGGGATGCCGAGCAAGTCATTAGGAAAGACTCTCGAAAATTCAGTTACCACGGGGACAGACTCTAGGGAAGGGGTTTCGGACTCCACATCCATCACCCTAACAATATGGTAAATTCACCCTTTGGAGATCATTTTCCTAGCTTTGAGACAAGAAACAAATTGACCCTTAGGGATTGAATTCCCCCCTTTCCATTCTAAAATAGACTTATTTAGCAATTGAAATTTAACTACCCGAGTCTTACAATCAATAAAGGCATAACATTCATGCAACCAATCCAT
>NW_026023165.1:0-450 GCF_019186545.1 Solanum stenotomum | reverse complement strand
AAAACCCATCAAAAGGCCAAATTTGGGCCTTTTTACTTGCTTCCAGCAGCCCAACAAATTTCCCAGCCCATTCCCATTTTCCCCTTTCAAAAAATATTTCCAGCCCACCACCAAAACAAATTCCAGCAGCCCCAATCCAGTGACCCGGCCCAACCCATTCTTCCAATACAATACCAAACTACCCAAATCAGTTCCAGCGAGAGAAACCCAGAACATTCTCAACTTTCTAACGCTAACACATCGTCTTAACGCTAGCAGCAGTCCAGCAGGCGAGCAACAGTGCTGTTCCAGTCCTGAGCTTCTGCAAGAATCGTCCTTGCAGTTGCGGGATCGAGCCACGTAGCATAGCAAGGACGAGGAATGTAAATCGACCGTCGATTCGCCCTTTCCTTTTTCGGAATTGGGCGAAATTGCAAGAAAATGTTGTCTCTCCAAAATGGTGAAAGACTT
>NW_026023164.1:0-390 GCF_019186545.1 Solanum stenotomum | reverse complement strand
TGTTGAACTTATTGTTCTTTGTGAGACACGATTGAGGTTGTGTAATTAAGTTGAACCTATGGTATGTTGAGGAAATTATGATTCTAAGAGGTATGCCCCTTTCAAAGTTGAATCACCATCAATTCGCAGAAATTTCTGGGCTGTCGATCCCCATCTACGGGCCTGACCTACGGACCGTAGATCGATTGACGGTCCGTACTGGTCAACCGTCGATCGGGACAGAAGTTGGGTTTTGGGACATCGATCTACGGACCGTGATCTGATCTACGGTCCGTGATCTGATCTACGGTCCGTGATCTGACCTACGGACCGTAAGTCAGGACCGTAGGTCAACACTTAGTCATTTCCGTAAATGAATTCTAGGAAAAAATCTCTAAAGTGATCTACGGA
>NW_026023163.1:0-603 GCF_019186545.1 Solanum stenotomum | reverse complement strand
TATTGGAAACAACTATAAACCATAGGTACTTTACCAAGGAACATGCATGAAAAAGTGGGGAATGAAGGTAACGGGAAGGATTGGCGTCCTTGGCGCTCTAAGAGGTGCGGGGCACCAGCCCTCAAACTTCAGAGGGGCCTGCTGGGCGTTCTGCCAGGCGCTCTGCCCTAAGGGGAAAGTTCAGCGTCCCTTTTTGGGGTGCGCTGGCTGGCGCGACAGCCCAGCCCTTTTCCCCCAAAAATCCAACATTTTTCCCCTTGTTTCTTTCCAACTCTAAACTCTTTCAACCTCAAAGGTTCCAGCAGCAAAATCACAACCAAATCATGTCCCAAATCAACAAGGAACTTCGACACCACAATGAACAACACAACCAACAACTTCAACAACACAACCAATCCTTTCTTGAAAATAAAACNAATTTGGAGTGTGGGGGAAAGGACCAACCCCAACACTAAGGATCATAAAATCCCTCAACATACAAGAGATTCAACTCAAAAACACAAACAAATCATGTCCCAAATCAACAAGGAACTTCAACACCACAATCAACAACACAACCAACAGCTTCAACAACCCAACCAATCTTTTCTTGAAAATAAAACG
>NW_026023162.1:0-401 GCF_019186545.1 Solanum stenotomum | reverse complement strand
AATATAAAGAAAAGCTTTTTAAAACATGCCTAACAACTCTGTGTATTTAGAAATACAATAGTAACGTTGATGTGTATGCAAGGATACAATATAACTCTGAAATGTATATAAAAATACAAAATAATACTGATGTGGGAGTTTCTCTAACCGACAACCATCATTTAAGAGTTATTGTGATGATACATCGTTTTGCCTCACGCTGTCAGGGTCATCTTATACCTTACCGAGGGTATAGAACCTGACGACTAAGTGGATCCACTAGTCTATGCTAAAAAGCACTAAGGAATCATCTAAAAAGTAAGACCCATTTCTACCCATGGTGGCTACATGGTTTATGGGGGTAGAGAGTTGTTTGTACTCTCCTTCATATCGATGCTCAATACTACTCCCAAAATATGTAC
>NW_026023161.1:0-375 GCF_019186545.1 Solanum stenotomum | reverse complement strand
AAATTCCATATCGCATGTCCAAACAAACATTCAATTTCATCTCATGATTCCATATCATAATACCATATCATGATACCAAATCACATGGCCAAACGGGCCCTAAATCAATTTATTAATACTTAAAAATCTAAATTTATTTCCTTTCTCCTTCAAGCATTGTTCCTTCTTCGTGTTCGTCAACTTTGAGGTGAGTTTTATCAGATACATAAAATATATTATATCATATATATGAAAAAAAGTTTAGATACATAGAATGAACATATCAGATACATCTAATCATTCAGTAAATACCATACCAAATACATGAAAGAAACTATATTCAATTCATAGAAAAATTGTTTAGATACCACTACTAAAAAAACTGTGAATACCGAC
>NW_026023160.1:0-537 GCF_019186545.1 Solanum stenotomum | reverse complement strand
ACTAAAAAACTACAAAAGAACCTTTTAATACTCTAAACCTAAAAAATATTAAACCTAACAAACCTTAACCCTAAACCATAGAAAAACCCTAAACCTAAACACTAAACCATACACCCTAAATGACCCAAAAAAACCCTAGGAGACCATAAATGTTAAACTCAAACCCTAAAAACCCAAAACCCTAAACCTTAGGGATAAACCCCCAACCCTAAACCTTATGAAATTCTAAGAAGCCCTAAATCCTAAGAAAAGCTAAACACTAAAAACCTTTAAAACCTAAACACCAAAACCAACACCGTAAATGACCCCAAAAAAACCTAGGGGACCTTAAATGTTAAACTCAAATCCTAAGAAACTTAAACCCTAAACTTTAGGGATAAACCCCCAACCCTAAGCCTTATGAAACTGTAAGAAGCCCTAAACCCTAAGAAATCCTAAATCCTAAGAAAAGCAAAACACTAAAAACCTTTATAACCCTAAAACTAAAAATCCCGAAAACAAACCTTAAGATCCCTAAGAAAATCCTTAATCTAAAAC
>NW_026023159.1:0-325 GCF_019186545.1 Solanum stenotomum | reverse complement strand
TAAACCCTAAATCCTAAACACTAAACCTCAACCCTGAGCCCTAAACTCTAAATCCTAAACCCAAAATCCTAAATCCTAAACCATAAAACCTTAACCTTAACCCTAAACCCTAAATCCAAAATCCTAAACCCTAAACTCTTAACCCTAAACCTCAACCCAAAACCCTAAACGCCAAATACCAAACTGTAAACCCTAAGCCCTAAACCCTAAACCCTAACCCCCTAAACCTAAACCCTAAACCCTATACCCTAAATCCCAAACTCTAAACACTAAGCCATAAACCCCGAACCCTAACCACTAAACCCCTAAATGATATCCACAAACC
>NW_026023158.1:0-2757 GCF_019186545.1 Solanum stenotomum | reverse complement strand
TATTTGGTATATAAATATTATTATATTACTATGGGTAATTGGGTATGATTTATGAACGTATGAGTCTAGTAATTGGATCCTTTAAAAAGTTAAAACTAATCTAAGCAACTACAGACCCAAAGTCTAGTGGCCTAACTTTATATGTATTTGAAAAATAAATTATAAAATATATTTGTATATTAAATTTAACATATTTGGTAGTATATAAAATATATTACATATATGTAAGACTATTCGGTTCGATATTTTTTTGTGTTTTTATATAAATTAAAAAGACTATTACAATTATTTGGGACGGCTATAAGATTATTTAAAGTCCACGGTTATATTAAAAAATCCTATAAATCGGTTCGGTATGGTATGGTTCGGTCGCTTTTTCATATCTTTTTGACACCCCTAGGTAAAACGCACCCTAATAGAAGCGATTTTATACTCATAGAGACTCGAACCCAATAATTTTGATTAAGAATTAAAGAATACTTATCATTCTACCGCAACCTCGTTGGTAGGTTTTGGAGCTTTTGTTTTGGTAGTTTTTTTTTTCACCTTTTGTTTTTGTAATGACCCTAAAGGTCATTTTTGGAAATTTTCATAAAATGACCGTTTTACCCCTCCCGATAGTTGCCCCGAGTCCTAATTGTTGTATTTTCGAAGTTGGTTTGAAGGAAAATTGATGAAAAGTTGAGTTTTTGAAAAGTTGAGTTTTTAAGAGTTAAAGTTTGGTTAAAAGTGCTATTTCGAGTCATTTGGAGTTTCGAGACTCGAATCGGATTTCCGTCGATTCCAGCGGTTTTAGAATGTCGTAACGGGTCTATGAGAATTTACGGAGTTGAATTTGGAGTTAAAACAAAGATTTGAGGTCCTAAGTTGCAAAAATTGTGAAATTTTGATCAAGAGTTGACTTTGGTCAACAAACAAGGTTGCGGTGCTCGAAATGGAATTCCAAAGGCACCGTTGGATTCAGGGGGTGATTCTAAGTCTAGAATGAGTCTTGGTTGAATTTTTAGAGGCCCCGAGTGCGTTTCGAGTTTTTGAGTCTAAAGTTAGTTTCTTGACGCCTTATCGGATGCCGGGTCAAGGAGACCTCGAATTCAAATTCCGACGATTTCATTGAGTCCGAAATGTCATTTTTAAGCTAGTAGCATATTTGGTTTGTGTTCGGAAAGTGCCAAATGAGTTTTGAGTGAGCTTTTAAGCTTCTTGGATGCTTTGACACTATTTCAGCAAATTGTAGCAACTAAAGGGTTCATTATTAGTTTTAAAGGTCGAAAAATTATTCCAAAGGTTCTGAAATTTTGAGCATGAATTATTAGACTTATCTGCAAATTTTGGTGCATTTTCGCTAACCCGAGATTGGACTTTTATCGCAAATAAGAAATAATTGTTTACCGAGTAGAAATGATATTTGACTGGGCAAACGAGCATGAAATTGAGCTCCGATTGAACGATCAGGTCCGTATCATTATTTAAGACATTTACAAAAAAGAATCGGGTCATTTCACTATCGTATGAGGAAATTACGGCCTTTTTTAGTGAAAGATTAACTGCTGTTTTTCTGGTGCATAACAACCATGCACTGTTATAAAAATCTCAGACTATGTTCATTTGGCATTTTGAGCATATCGAGAGTTCTAGAGATCGAAATCGAGTGATTCTTACGGTTTTCTTCTTGAATTAATATGAGGGTTAATATTCAATCTTCAATTCGACATTTTCTCATAATTTCTGTATCTGGTTTTTTTCCTTATCCGTAAACCTCTTGGGAAAAATTGGGGTTTTATCGATTTGGACTCCCTTTTTGATGAAAAAGGTATATTTATGATCCTTATGTTATGGGTAAATTGATTTTAACATAAAATTATTGATTCATCGATTATTTTCATCATATTAACCGCGTACAATTTGGACTTTTCCGGTAAAGTTAAAGTTTGATAAATTGAGAATTTCAAGGTCGATCTTAACTCCGTTTTTGATGAAATTGCATATTTGAACTTATCTAAGCATGGGTAAGATGTTTTTCAAGAGATATTTCATTTTCGAGTCGGGGTTTCGGATCCGAATATTTTAGGTTTCTTCAAGAACGTGGATTTTCCTTCAAATTGAGTTTGTGAATTGATTTCAACTCCGTTTTCAAATTGGTTTTCACCATTAGCTTCCAAATACTTTAAGGATCATTTTACATAAAAATTTTCCAGATTTGGGTATCGTTTTCCGGTATGAGACTTTTGGACCGTTTAGCCCTTTTTCCCTAAATTTCTTGATTTTGGTGTCATGTGACTCGAATTGTGATTGTGAATAATTGTTTGAATAGATTATCGTGATCCAGATTATACTCGGAAAGGAAAGGCTCAAGTCAAGTAACTTTTGGAGTTCGTTTTAAGGCAAGTGGCTTCCAAACTTTGTAAAACTCTTAGACTACGCATGACTACTTTCCTAATTGTGTTGGGGAGTAATGGGGATTACTGGTGGGTTTTATTTGTTGACTGAAATTGTTGTAAATGAAAGATAGGAAATAAAACGAGCTAAATGTGTTATATGTGACTTGAATTTGTTGAATAAGTCATGTGATAACTGATATTGAGGGGATAGAAGAGCATGAGTAGGCTATGATTGATACAGACATTGATGTTGAGATAGATGATGTGTAATACTATGATGTGGTCATGATATGGTTGTGATTGAGACAGGTGATGTATAATACTATGATGTGGCCGTGATATGGTTGTGATTGTGTAATGACTTGAAAAGTTGACTTTG
>NW_026023157.1:0-773 GCF_019186545.1 Solanum stenotomum | reverse complement strand
TTTCCTTCATACCAAACACACCCTAAATCAGATACACAATCCTCTTAATTATGATATTGAATAATTATCTTATAATTAATCCGAATGCATCAACAATATTGTGATATTCATCATCTACAAAAAAAACTCGAAAATCTAAGATTCAAAGAAACAAATTGATGAAGAAGATGAAGTTTACAATATTAGATTTACTAATGCTTATGATTTACATTTTTATCAAAAATAGTAACAGTTGATACGGATGGACCCAGAAAATTTGTTTTGTTTGTTAATTTTTCATCTTTTACACCTTTAATTAAGACAATAAGTTACAATATTTAATTCAAAAGTCTTAATTCATGTATCTCGGCCTTTAAATCACACATATACACGTATCTGATGGATCGTGATACACGTATCTCTCAGCTGAAAATGGTATAGAAAGTAATATAAAAAACTATCAAGATGCCTAATAATTAGGATCTAAAATAGTGAAATTTATGTAGTTTACTCTTTTTCAAATTAAGTATGTCAGTTGGTGAAGTATTTTTTTATTATGGCATATTGCCAAAATTGAGTGCTAAGCTTAGTAAATTGAGCTACTACTACTTAGTAAATTGGCAAATGGTTGGATTGGATCAAATTTGAATGGATTGATCAAAAATGGTTTGGATTACAATTCACCCAAATAGAATATGGGTAAATATGGATTTGGATAAAATGGTTTTAATCCATTTAAAAAAATCTGTTTTTCAAAAAAATAAATTACCCCCTCCCCGGCACCCCCCACCCCC
>NW_026023156.1:0-697 GCF_019186545.1 Solanum stenotomum | reverse complement strand
TATTTTTCCGACTCCGAACGAGTCCAAAAAATCGAAATTTAAGTTTGAAGGGTTGTAGAATTTTGACGCGGCGGTGACGTGGCAGAACCACGTGACGACACGTGGCAGAGGAGTGAAATCTGGAAACTTCCAGAATTTAAAACGAAATTCGTCCAAATTTTTCCTTCAACTTCAACTTGAGATTGCTCCTTCATTTTGAGTCCAAATTAAGTGATTCAAAAGGCAAACTTCAAGAGAATTTCGAGGGGAATCTAGCGGTGATCTCAGAAACCCGAGGGGAGGCTTCATTTGAGGTAAGAAATCGATTTTAGCCACTGCCAGAGTGATTTTCCGGATTGAATTGTTGTTGAAATTTGAATTGTGAGATCTTGATCATCTTAGGTCCGTTTTGAGTCATTCTTGTGGCTAACTTGTAGAGTTTTTCGCAAGAATCGTCGTGGTATAATCTGTTTGGGTCGAAAGGGTCTCGTTTTTTCGAAAATTGGTGATCAAGGGGCTGCCCTTTTTAATTATTGTGGCTGATTTGCGGTGTTGTAGGAATCTGTTTATGCTAAAATTTTGGGGTATTAGTTTAGTAAGGTATTTGGGACGTTTCCACGAATTCGATTTTGAGATTCTAATTGTGGGCCCCACAATCCCGTTTTAGACCCGATTTTGGGTCCGTCTCCAAAAAATATAAATTTAGTGTCAATATATT
>NW_026023155.1:0-233 GCF_019186545.1 Solanum stenotomum | reverse complement strand
CACCAACAGACCCTAAAGCATAAAAACAACTTTAAAAGCACTAAACCTAAAAACACCCTTAAAATCCCTAATCCCTAAAAGCTCTTAATTAAAAATCCTAAGCCCTAAACCCATAGAAACCCTAAGCCATAAGAACCCCTAAACGGTAAAAAATCATAACAATCTTGAAAACCCCTTTTAAAATCCTAAACCTAAAAAATTCAACAAAAACTTAAACCCTAAACCTTAAAAAC
>NW_026023154.1:0-448 GCF_019186545.1 Solanum stenotomum | reverse complement strand
GAATCGATCTCCGCGTGATCTTAATGTTCAGGACCTGAACCTACATTAAGAGAAGATGTAGCGTAGACTATGTATCAGTAGTTGAAAGATTCTGAGAATGCATGACATGATAAAGCTGAACAAATATATATAACTTAATAGAGCATATTGGACAATGATATAATCTGAGCATTATTAAGAAGAGTTTAGGTATTTGGTTAATGGTTTTTAGGTTAGGGTTTATAGCTTTAGTTTTTTTTAAAACACTTCGGTCAAGAGTTTTTTTCAATTTAGGATTGTTAAAGATTTTTTAGGATCATTATAGTTTTACGATATATGAGCTCTAAGGGTTTAGGACTTGGGGTTTTAGATTAAGGAATTTTTTTAGGGTTTTTAAGGTTTGTTTTCAGGAATTTTAGTTTTAGGATTTCAAAGGTTTTAAGGGGTTAGGTTTTATTAGCATTTAGGA
>NW_026023153.1:0-647 GCF_019186545.1 Solanum stenotomum | reverse complement strand
CAAAACTAATGTAGTTAAAGTTCAAAATTGTTAAGCTGTTTAAATAAGTTAAAATAAATAATGTGGTTTAGCTAGTGAGTTTAGTTGTTGGAACTAAGTCAAAACTAAACTAGGTAAAGTTAAAAAGTTGTTATGTTGTTTAAATAAGTTAAAATGAATAATGTCGGTTTAGTTAGTGAATATACTTGTTGGAATTAAGTCAAAACTAATGTAGTTAAAGTTCAAAAGTTGTTATGGTGTTTAAATAAGTTAAAATAACTAATGTCGGTTTAGTTAGTGAATTTAGTTGTTGGAATTAAGTTAAAACTAATGTAGTTAAAGTTCAAAAGTTGTTAAGTTGTTTAAATAAGTTAAAATAAATAATGTGGTTTAGTTAGTGAATTTAGTTGTTGGAACTAATTCAAAACTAAACAAGGTAAAGTTAAAAAGTTGTTATATTGTTTAAATAAGTTAAAATGAATAATGTCGGTTTAGTTAGTGAATTTAGTTGATGGAATTAAGTCAAAACTAATGTAGTTAAAGTTCAAAAGTTGTTATGTTGTTTAAATAAGTTAAAATAAATAATGTCGGTTTAGTTAGTGAATTTAGTTGCTGGAATTAAGTCAAAACTAATATAGTGAAAGTTCAAAAGTTGTTAAGTTGTTTAA
>NW_026023152.1:0-220 GCF_019186545.1 Solanum stenotomum | reverse complement strand
CTTCATATAGATCTCGAAAAAATACGAGATTTCAAAAAAAATATTGCGTCAAACCGACGTTCGAGCCGAAAGTTACGGCCACTTGAAATTCAGCATCTTAAAGGTGGAAGGTGGCTTTGAATTTGTGAAACTTCAAACGGCCATAACTCGGGCCTCGGGTGTCCGTTTCAGGCGATTTTTTTGTTGAATCCGGGTATATTTTCGAGATCTACGCAACCAA
>NW_026023151.1:0-1003 GCF_019186545.1 Solanum stenotomum | reverse complement strand
AGCTCAAGAGGGAAGAACCTATTAAGGATAAGTTTAAACTCCTCCCACAACACCACATAGCCATAACCTTTCTCACCCTTCCATTGATCAAACTAAATTTGAGCAACCCCCTTGAGTTGGTAGGCCGCCAATTCCGCCTTCTCACAAGCACCAACATCCATAATGGTCAAGATTTTGCATACCTCATCGATGAACTCTTGTGGGTCCTCATCCACCTTTGAACCATGGAAGATCGGAGGGTTCATCCTCATGAAGTCTCTCACCCTTTCCCCCGGGGGTGGTAGTTCGAGGAGCTTGGGCTCCTTGTTGCACTTGGTTAGCTACCACTTGTGCAAGCATGGTGAGTGCATCACGGAGCTCACCATTGGTGGGTGGCTCTTTCGGTGATCGGGCCCGTCTTCCCCTCATGTTTGGCATGATGATCTAGCAATCCAAAGAACAAGCGTTAGGGAGGAATGACCTTATTGCACTCTAAGCACGACATAGAACATGAAGAAGGGAAACCTTTCCTAAAACGTTTTGTAGCCTCCCATTCATAGTCGTGGCGCGCTTCACAACCATGACTAGGACTCTACTCAACGCGGTGTGTTGGACTCCGAGGATTTAACAACCTAGTGCTCTGATTCCAAGCTTGTCACGAACCAAGCCTAGGGCCTAGACGTGATATGGCGAATGAGGAACCCGAAAGAACCCCAAACAAGCCTCTCAAACTTGTTATCACACTTCATTGGTCGCGGAAGTACAAACAACATTAATTAACGGGAAATATGGACTAAGGGCAAACCATTTCAAAATGACATCATAGAACAAGAGTCAAGCTCATTTACAAAATACTTGTCCAACGCACACCTCTACATACATAGATAGGACGGGGGCCATGACATACTCCCGGCTCCCCTCATAGTCAAAATACAATTGCAAGCTAAAGTCTCAAAACATAGGAGTAGGAAACATAACATAGCCCTCGAATCATTGAGGACTCACCAATAAACTAGGATAAGCA
>NW_026023150.1:0-1186 GCF_019186545.1 Solanum stenotomum | reverse complement strand
TTTAGTGTTTCTACGAGTTTTTTAGCGTGTGTTCTATTTCTTGGTTTAGGGCTTAGGGTTTTAGGTTTAAAGATTTTGATTGAGTTTTTTTCAGGTTTATAAGGGCTTATGATTTTCTTAAGGATTTTTTAGTTTTAGGGTTTTATAAAGTTTTAAGGGTTTTTTTTTTGGTTTCTTTATGTTAAGGGTTTAGTCCCTAAGGTACTATGGTTTAAGGTTTAGGGTTTAGGATTTCGGTTATTAGGTTAGGGTTTTTTTTAGGTTTTATGATTTTTTTAGGATTATTATTTTTATGATTAGGGTTTTTAAACGTTTTAAGGGTTTTTTAGGGGTTCTAAAAGAGGTTTTTTTTTTCTTTTTAGAGCTTTTAGGGTTTAGGGTTTAGTATCTTGGGTATTAGGATTTATAAGGGTTTAAGGTTTAGAGTTTCCTAGGCTTTACAATTTAGTGTTTCTGCGGGTTTTTTAGCATATGTTCTATTTCTTGGTTTAGGGCTTAGGGTTTTAGGTTTAAAGATTTTGATTGAGTTTTTTTCAGGATTATAAGGGCTTATGATTTTCTTAAGGGTTTTTTCAGGTTTAGAGTTTTATAAGGTTTTAAGGGGTTTTTTTTATGGTTTCTTTATGATTAGGGTTAAGGCCAAAGGTTTAGGGTTAAGGCTTTTGGCCGTTAGGTACTACGGTTTACGATTTAGGGTTTAGGATTTCGGGTTTTAGGTTATGGTTTTTTTTAGGTTTTGTGATTTTTTGTAGGATTATTATTTTTATGATTAGGGTTTTTAAATGTTTTTAGGGTTTTTTATGATTTTGGATTTCTTAAGATTGAGGGTAACTTGGGTTTTAGGGCATAAGATTTTAAGTTTAGGATTTTTTTAGGGCTTAAGGTTTTAAAGGAAATTATTGTGTTTTTTGGGGTATTATAGTTTTAGGGCTTAGAGTTTCTTAGTGTTTCATATGGTTTGGGATTTAGGGATTAGCCCTATGGTTCAGAATTAAGGATTTAATGTTTCTTAGGTTATAAGATTTAGCGTTTAGGACTTCATAGTGTTTGATTTTTTTAAGGGTTTAGGGTTTCTATGGATTTAGCCCTAAGGTTTTGAGTTTTTATCAGGTTTATAAGGGCTTATGATTTTCTTAAGGGTTTTTTTAGGTTTAGAGCTTTATAAGGTTTTATGGGTTTTTTTTTA
>NW_026023149.1:0-532 GCF_019186545.1 Solanum stenotomum | reverse complement strand
TTATTCATACATTGTTTTTGTCACTCCCTTACCCACTTGACGTAACACGAGACCTAGGATCACGAGTGACCCCATGCTAACCTTGAGTTGGCATATCATAAGCATATTAGATCAACACCTTTAAAAGCCTACACCTAAGAAATATGAAATACCTAAGAAACCCTACACCCTAAACCTTAGGGAAACCCCAGGACTTATGAAACACCAACAGACCCTAAAGCCTAAAAACACCTTTAAAAACACTAAACCTAAAAACACCTTTAAAATCCTTAATCACTAAAAACTCTAAATTTAAAATCTTGAGACCTAAACCCAAAGAAACCCTAAGGCGTAAGAACCCCTAAACAGTAAAAAATCATAACAATCTTGAAAACCCCTTTTAAAATCCTAAACCTAAAAAATTCAACAAAAACTTAAGCCCTAAACCTTAAAAACCCTTAAATAAATACTTAGACCTTATACCCAAAGAAACCCTAAACCCTTCCGCCTAAACTTTAAGGCTGAACCCTAAGAAACCCTAAACTTTAAGAAA
>NW_026023148.1:0-518 GCF_019186545.1 Solanum stenotomum | reverse complement strand
TCACCTTCGGCCCGGCTTCAAGTTATTGTAGAACGCATTGATAATGAACTCAGTGGGTCTGAATTTGACCCTAGCCTATAGGATGACTACCAAAGGCACCGAGGATAACACGTCGATAGTCCAAACAACAACAACAACAACAACAACATACCCAGTGAAATCCCACTGAGTGGGGCACGTCGATAGTCCAAGAAACTAGAAATTATTGCGGTGCCGAATGAGTTCGACTCCTCTAGCCATGATGGTGCTTCTAGTCTGAGGAAGGAGTACAGAGTTCGAAAGCTGAACTCTACAAATTCAACCACCTTCGGTATATACAATGGGCTTGAAAGTTCTGTTTTTTATGTGGTAATTGGTGTAAGACCACTGATCAAATAGTAACAGTGGTAGAATGAACTCAACTTGCCGACATAATTTTCAAACCAAACAGGTCAGGTTTAGTTACAGAGAGGGAGGGTCATCATTGAATGAGTAGTGTCACTATTAAAGTGTTAAAGCCATAATTATAAAATAACAAA
>NW_026023147.1:0-320 GCF_019186545.1 Solanum stenotomum | reverse complement strand
ACATAACTAAACCATGCATTACTAAAAATTGCGTAAGTCTAACCAATAACCAAACAGCCCCTAACTATATTATCCTTTTTAAAATTTATCACAAATTCTTTATTCTTATAAAAATGGCCCCATTTGAATTATATTTCATATTAGTTTATTTATTTTTTAAAAAAAACACATTCAAATAATCAAATATAATTTGCAAAATCAATAGCTTGACACAAGTTCAACTTCAAAAATTTTAAATAAAGTGATATTTTTTTGTTATAGTATGTGGTAGTTCTTATATGAGATCTAATCAATGACATTATACAACTATCTATTTTGAG
>NW_026023146.1:0-811 GCF_019186545.1 Solanum stenotomum | reverse complement strand
TGATATATTTCTCGTTTGTCTTCTTACTCGTGGTCTCTCGAGATTTGTTTTGCTAGCTTCAGCATGACACCTAATTATTTTGGTCCAAACATGATTAGCTTGTTTTTAAGATGCTTTTGATTTTTAAGCATTTTTTGTAATATAAAGGTGTTTGAAAAGGTTAAAAGTGATTTAAAGCACTCACTTTTAAGCCAAAAAAATGAAAAATAAATCAAAAGTAAAATATCTTCTACTTATAGTAACTTTTAGTTTTGAATTTATAAATTACTTTTTATAAATCCACTCAAACAAATCCTTGATACGGCTATAAAGCTGCTGAATTTTCCGACTTAGTTACGTGAATTGTGATAAAGCCTAGAAAAATGCTATTTACGGGTATTTATTTGTTCAAGTTCAAGAAAAATTTCAATTATTTGTACAGTTATAAGAAGATCTTTACTAGATTTTAAAATATAAAATTTAATAATTATAATTAAAACAAATATATTTCACATAAACCCAGGGAATAGTTACCAATTGAAACCTTTTACCGAAAAATTCTAAGTCATGGATATAAATTAAAATATTCTATATATTAAATTCCTTCAATTTTTTCTTTGTATACTTTCTCCATCGCATTTTAAACGTATTTTTTCCTTTTTAGTTTGTCCAAAAAAAATGTCATTTTACTATAATTAGAAATAATTTAATTTTAAAATTCTTCTTTTAGTCATAATAAAATGATTTAAAATAACATAAACTATTCTAAGAATTATTTTAGACCGCAAGTTTAAAAAGTCTTCTTATGTAAAATTTCAAAGGCTCAGCAGAG
>NW_026023145.1:0-237 GCF_019186545.1 Solanum stenotomum | reverse complement strand
AAATTACCTTTTGTTTAGTGGAAAATTTCAAAAAATCTTTAATACAAAATTTAAAATTATGTATTCTTAAAATGGAGATAAGATGAATATTTTTTTTGTTGTTCAAAAAATATCAAATTATTTCTCATTTGAGAAAATCGATGAAATTTTGTTGAGGATTTAAGAGATAAACATATTTCAATCCTAATAGATTTAACTGTACAAACATTTAAATGGACTAATATAAGCTATTTGCTA
>NW_026023144.1:0-258 GCF_019186545.1 Solanum stenotomum | reverse complement strand
TTGTAAATTTTCGTTTAAAACTACTACTTCTGTCGAATTCCATGGTGCTGCATTTCATGTCATTCTTATTATGTGGTTGAGATGAATTATTGAATCATTGCGATGTTGTAACAGTTCTATGAACTCTCTAATATTTTCCCCTTTTTTAGTTTGAGATTAAATATTTCTTAGCACTTATATTCCTGCCCTTTAAGTTTCTTTGCCATTCCTTGTTTGATGCTTGTTAATATCGTCAACCCTTCCAGTCCATAGTTCTAT
>NW_026023143.1:0-205 GCF_019186545.1 Solanum stenotomum | reverse complement strand
GTACAACCTTAAATTCATGAAAATACCCTTAAAAATAACCACAACTGTAAAATCTAAGTAAAAGAACAAAACATAAAAAAGTTTAAATGAAAAAAGTGATGATATAAGTTTAAATGTTAACCTTATTCTTTGTTAAGCTTCAACATTGTTCAGTCAATTTTTTCTCCTGCACATATACAAATTATCATTTGACATATAAAAAGTG
>NW_026023142.1:0-392 GCF_019186545.1 Solanum stenotomum | reverse complement strand
TGGAAATACTCAATCAAATAAAAAGACTCAATTCTTTTCCTAATGCATATATTGCTTATAGAATAATGTTAACAATTCCTGTAACCGTTGCCTCAGCCGAAAGAAGTTTTTCGAAACTAAAATTGATAAAATCTTATCTAAGATCAACAATGTCTCAAGAGAGATTGAATGGATTAGCTATATTATCAATTGAAAAAGAATTACTAAAACAAATCGATTATAAAACAGTAATTAATGAATTCGCATCTAAAAAGGCCAGAAAAGTAGATTTTAAATAAAATTATATAGGATGATTTTTTAATTTTTTTTAAGGCCCCTCTCTATGATTTGGCTTTAGGCCCCCAATGTTGTTGAGTCGGCCCTGATTATCTTGTTATTGTTTCTATTTGTTG
>NW_026023141.1:0-11441 GCF_019186545.1 Solanum stenotomum | reverse complement strand
GCTTCGTCTTTTTAAGCTTCTTAACATCTTTGAACTGGTCGAGATGTGTAAGAACACCCATAACTTTAGGAAATCCATGATTTTGCAGTATATTAAGGAATTCAAATGTCTCCTGCAAAATTTATTGTAACATCCCAGAAAATTTTTGAGCTAAGATTCGACCCGTCCTTCGTAGTGAAGTAAGTTTTTACTAAGGAATTTAAATTTTCCTAAGCGTTAAGGTCACTAGATATAGCACCTTCAGCTTCAAGAAGAACTAAAGAGAGTTCATTCAAGTCATTCCTAAGTTTTTCGTAAGTTTTGGTTCAACTTCAAACAACCATAACTTTTAGTACATAATGAGTAAGGAGACCCAGAGGGAATATCTCTCTTCAGTGTACCTCCACAACCACTTCTTCAATAGGCTCTCATTCTGTAGTTTCAAGTTCTTAATTCCCAGCCCCCCTCTGTCTTTGCTAAGTATAGCAGTTTCCCAGTTTACTAAGTTATAGCCTTTTCCATCCTTGTTGCCTTGCCATAAGAATTTTCTCCTTAGCTTATCCAGATTTTCCACTACTTTTCCTGGGATTGGGAATAGAGACATCACATAAGTGGGCAGAGAATCAAGAACAGAGTTTATTAGGATCAATCGTCCTCCAAGTGAAAGATATTGAGCCTTCCATCCAGAAAGCTTCTTTTCAATTTTCTCCAAAATACTATCCCATATTTCCAAGGCTTTGTGATTGTTACCCAATGGCATGCCTAGATAGGTGGTAGGCAGCTTCCCAACACTACACCCTAGTATGCCTGCCATCTCTTTTATCTGAGGTACCTCATTCACAGGGAAAAGACTACTTTTTCCCCAGTTCACTTGCAATCCTGAGACTGCTTCAAAAAGTACCAATATCACTCTAATGTAGCTTATCTGTTCTTCTACAGGATCACAAAGGATGATGGTATCATCTGCGTAGAGCATATGACCAATTTCTCTTTCTTCCCCCCCTCTGCCTCCCACTTTGAAGCATTTGATCCATCTATTTTGTGTAGCAATCCTCATCATAGCATTAAATCCCTCCATTGCTAGGATGAACAGGAAAGGGGAGAGAGGATCACCCTGTCTCAGTCCCCTTTCTGATTCAAAAAAACCCACAGGTTCTCCAATCACAAGCACAGAGTACTTGACAGTTTTGATGCATGTCTCAATCCACTTTAGCCATTTGTCCCCAAAGCCGAGGAAATAAAGTTGGCAGAAATTACCAATCGGTAAATGCGAAAGGTACTGGAGGAAGAAAATAACACCCACTGTGTTACCTTGGTAACAAGATGGAAGCATGCAACAAATGTCAATTTTAATATAACCAATTAAGTTTGTGTAAGGAATCTAACTGATAGTCCCTCTGCTATTCTGTGAGAGATTTTGATCAAACACACCATTAAATAACTTAACTAGCATATTGAATTGATAGTGTCAAAAGATAACACTGAAAATAGTTGTTAAAAGTGATCAGGTATTACTGAGGATATCATGGTATAGAGTAATAAAGTATTACACTTTCTTCAAGTACTAATATTTTTGCATGTCATGAGAAAAGGCATGTCAAATAAAACGGGACAAAGAGGATCAATTTGAAAGACAGAGGAATCAAGAACTTACATTAATGATAATATCTGCATATAATTCAATCTCACCTAACTTGCTACGAATAAACCATCCTTAGACTAGAGTAGTTGCTACATATTCAATGAGAAAACGCTAGAATAATCTTATGATTATCCTAAAGAGTCTTTTTTCTCTTAAGAAACAAAAGCGCACCATTTCAAAGCCCAATGAGAAGCAATGCCAAATCCGCAAACTTTGCCACATCAATCATTCCATTGATATCATTCGGACACTCTATAAACTGCAAACGTCTCTGCTTACCTACAATGTCACAAATGAATTAACAATAATTTTCCAATACCAAAGATCCAAGTAAAATGCAATAGAATATAGTTATGCCAATACTGCATATATAGCTACTCTTCTAATTGATTAAGTTGACACCTTACTTTGGGACATCAAAAGGGAAAAAAAAGTCTTCTAGATATTATCAATAATGTCAAAGGAGAGGCATAGAAAAGCACCAAAACCTGCTTTATGGGATATATTAACAAGGCTCAACTAAATGAAAAAAGACGCAAAATTGATGGAAATAAAACACTGCATATTAAGTTAATATATTGGTGGATAAAGACCATGGTAGTTCAAGTTCCACTCTATTTCTGGTTAAGTTTTTAAGTTCACAATGCAATTGTAAGTAGTAACTAACTCTCTTGTAAAAATATTTTAATTTCCTATTCCTAGGAAGTAGTGACTAGAATATTTCCATCTGCCGAGTTTCCTGAACACTTCACACTAAATTGATCCAGCCACCTTAATGATTTAGAGTCAACCTCTAGGCAAAACTCAAGAGTTTCATAATTAACCTAGGTTTTGTGTTGAATCACCAACTAAGAGCTTCCACAGAAACAGCAATTTAGCAAGGCACAACATTCAGCATACAAAGTGCCTTGCCTACCGGGATTAAGTGCACATTTGACAAGACCAGTTACTAACATATTGCAATAAAGCAGAAAAGCATATCCTCGATCACGTACCAAAAAAACGAAAAGAGAAAAAAAGTATAGCTATAAAATACAATTTGACAGTTTATATACATATCAGAGTCAGCAACAGCATCACAACCACAGCAGATTACTCGGACGCGAAACCAAGCACTCACTGTATACCATGTCCCAACTGATTTTGGAGGCATGTCTTGCTTGTGGAGAACTAAATATAATGTCAAAACCCAGTAAAAACCAGCCAGCAGAAGTTATTCTGAATGCGGAGTATATTAAGTTGAAAGAAACCCAAATGAAAGTAAATTAACCTCCTACACAAAAACATCTTTATACAAGAAAATTAGCTTTCCTCTTTTATTTCATTCATTAAACTTGAAATGATATATGGGCTAGGGGGCAGTATTAGGAAAATTTAATTATGGTCTTCTCTAAAGTACGGAGTCCATCTCGAAAGCCTACCATTGTAATTGAAATAGGGAGCAGGAAAAGGATAAGGAACAAGAAAATGGATCTACTGTAAGATGTTAAATGAATAATTTCCACAACCACCCAACACCTCCAGCATATTTGATACCCTCTCTACCTCCTTTTTGAAGGAGATAAAAATCACAATCAAGACGAAACATGAGAGAAACAGAAACCATCAAAGATAATATCTCAGATGTGATCAGGTGAATCCATACTTTCTTTCTAATACTTCCAACTATTCATTTATGGACTAAGCTAACCGGAAAAAGGAACAAGGTGGGAAGCCAATCCATACCTGATACTATAGTGATGGGACCTCGAACTTCAGGTAAATTTTGCTTTGTATAGTGCTTCACGAGAGACTTAATTAACAGTGACTTCCCAACCTATAATAGCATAATAGCATAATCCATAAGAAAATCCTAAAACCCAATGAATGACATATAACCAAAAACAACCATGTGAAATCAACCTTGGGAGGTCCCTGCACTACAATAACATATGGAGCTGGTTCACCAGTGGACCTATCAACTGTTGGGACATGAAGCCTCTTCTGCTCCTTCTCTGTTGCTCATGCTTGCAATTTCTTTGCTTTCACCGTGGAATTAAATGCAAATGCCTACAAATTTACATTATAAGTCTCAAGAAATTACTATTCAAGAAATCTTGGACTTGTGCCCAAATTATTATTTTCTTGATGAAGTAATCAAGAAGATGCAAAGAGTACAAAAGTAGATATGCTTTCTCCATTACATGATAAAAGCTAAGACCCTGGAGCCAGTGAGGAGACTTAGGTCGAGAGTTAAAAGAACTAACAAAATCTATTCATATATGACTGGTTAGACCAACAAAATAGACTGAAACAAACATTTACCCAGATTATTACTAAATATCAGTCAAGAATAGAGTAAAACAGTAGACGAACCCAGGCACATAAAGAACAAAAAAGAACTACAAGAAAAAATACTATTCAAGAAACCTTAGGATTATGTTGTTTATTGTTTTCGTCGGAAGCACCCTTTATTTTCTTGTCGGACTTGGATTTTTTCTTGGCGGTAGGACCAGACTGACGTGACCTTTGAGATTTGTGCGACTGTTCTCCGTCGATAGCCATGGCAGAGAGAGAAAAGTCTATGAATCAATTTGGCGTTCTGGGTTTCCAACTGCAACCCTCAAAAGACTAAGAGCATCGTCGGCGGCGGCGAAGAAGAAGAAGAATGGGATGGATAAATACTAAAAAGGGTTTAAAGAAGACACTGTTTATGGAAAAGGGTTTAAGGGCATAGTAGCGCAGCGAACTGTTAAAATATGGAGAGTATTTTACTAAGGTTATTCCATTATATTATATACTCCTTAGCATAATTTTTAAGTTCACAACTTAAATTATACGAATTTTATTATAGAAATATTTCTATCATTTTTTGTAGAGTGTCAAGATTGATTTATTGAAAGTTAATTTTTATTTTTTTAAGCTTTTTTTAAAATTTAGAAAGTGTTTGGAAATATAAAAAAGTGTTTTAAAAAAAATTAGGCAGAGAAAGTTTTTAGAATATCAAAAGCTACGTGTGCCCAATTATGGTGCTTATAAATTACTTTTAAAAAGTCAATTCAAACCCCCTAAATTAATTTTCCATAGAGTTTGAAATAATAATATAATGTCTCACTAATTAATAATTTTATATCAAATTTGAAGTTAAATACACTTATATACATGTATTTTTGCTATTAGATACATTCTAAAATAAAAATACATACAGAGAGAGGCAAGCGAGAGATAGAGAGAAGGGAGGCAAGCGAGAGAATCAGTGTATCTAATCACACTAGATATATATATTTGGGGAACTAGATACATTCTGAAATTTAGATACATAGGAAAAGAGGTGAGCGTGAGAGGGAGAGAGGCAAGCGATGTAGGACAAAGGTGAGCGAGTAAGTTAGTGCATCCAAGATACAATTACACCTATTTTTAACCTAATTTATCCAAGTAGATTATACATGTATCTGAAGATCGAAATCTGACACAAATAGTAATTTTGAAAATTTTACGAGAATTATGTAATTAGACCTTAAAGTAGTAAAAATTGTGTAATTTGCATCAAATTTTATTAGTGATAGATACACTTTTACTTAGCGTGTATCTCCTAGTTTGTGTCCATCTTAATTATTACATTAGATAATTTTAATGTTTTTACTAGTATATAAGTAGAGAATAACCCAATTTATAAGAATATTATCATAGTTAATCTTCTAAAGTATCTTCTTTTTCCTTTAGTATTTTCCTCAAAATAATTATTAGAAATAATTTGAAGAGTAGCATTTTGTGTTCGATTAAAATAAATTATATGTTTTCATCTGATGTCTACTACCTTCATTGATGCCGAATTAAATTGAATTTTTCCCGATTCCCAATTTCATTAAAACACATATATAATAAATTTTAGTTTTATATCTTTATATTTATATACTAGTAAACGTGAATAATATAAGCTTTAATTCTTCATTATGAGAAAAACAAGAGAGATCGGTTCAAGTAGTAAATACCCTCCACCTCCGACGTAAAGCTAATCATACCTCACATTCCATCATAAAATATAAACAGTAGCAGTAGAAAGGAACTGACAACTAAAAACTCACAATAACTATTGGCAATCCAAAACATATTTATAACAAAAACACAAAGCTATTCAAACAACTTAATCTGCAATCCAAGTCAAATAAAAACAAAAGAAAATGCAAAATGTTGAAGGAGTTCTGACGGAAGGACATGAGAATTCTACTTGACAGCAACAGCTAGTTCTTCAGCTCATGTATCGCAGCGAGGCTGTTTGTGTAAGGTATGAATCTTCTCTTCGGATTTAGTTGTCCTGGAGTCATAAAAGTCTCAACCTTCTGCCCACTCAGGTAATAAAGATATATCCTTTCAGTTGTGCAGATCACCACAATGTCATCACCACAGTTTATGCAGGGTAATACGCTGCACAACACAGTACCATTGTCAATAAAGGGATCTTTCTCCAGTGTTTGGCGAGACTTCTTGTGTCCAAGATTTATGCAGACACTGTGATTCAGACTCATGTCCATTCCTCCGTATATATCTAACATAAAAACATCCCCACAATCGTTGTAAACAGTTACGTAAGATAGCTCATCCTTTACCTGAGTCAAGGCACCATATCTCCCAGGTGGAATAGGCACACGTAGAACTGCAGCGACCTCATTTTTCACATCAAATGCTAGCACACCATTTGATGTTGTACTCCAGTACGCCATCCCCTTCATATATAATCCCCCACCAACAAGAGTTGTATCTTCCAACTCAAGACACTCTGAAGAAGAGCGACTCCAGGAATTTGATTGAGACGAGTAAATCTCAAAGAACACAACTGGTTGATCAAGAAGAGGGACAGCAGCAACAAGGTGAAAATACGATTCAATATTACCCTGAGGATCAAACGCAAGAATGACAGCTGGATCAGATCCGTGATAATATTGATGAGGAGGGATACGCTTCCAATCTTCGGTCAGAGGATTGCAAACGTAATAACTCTCCAACCCCTGGCAAAGGAGCAACCCGCTGCTAGAACTGAGAACTTTAATCCTTTCAGGCAAGAAACCCAGGGAAGGATTGGGGATACCATTCGCAGAATGGTCCAGAGACGAGAAATTAGGATCAGATTGGAAATCCACATCCACAACTTGATAAAAGTAGCCTGAAAGTTTCTGGAATGAAGTGCTTTGCTGGTATGCTAATAACGGACAAACTATCCAATGATTCCATTCATTGGACACTGCCCGAAACTTCATCAATGATTTACCAGGAAGGAAAGGCAACACATGTTTCATAGCTACATCTTTGATCTCCATGTCTTCTCTCCTAATGTAGTCTGCAGGTAATTTTGATACTTCATTCCATTCCTGCTTATAAGCAACAGCCTTGAAGTCGTCCTCTGGAACCTGCAATCCAAGACAAAAGAGGTATTGTAATCAGATGAAAGAGATATATACATATCAATTACAGCTCAAACTCATACTAGTTGGTGTCAGTCCCATGAAACATTTATTTATACTCCTCTCTATTTAGGTTGGGCACTTTCAACAAGTTCACTTACAAAGGCTCATTTAAATAGTGTATTCATCAACATCTCTCAAAAAAATAAGGAAAACAATGGAAAGACAAACAAGAGAGTAGTAGTATCAGAAAGTGCAAGATCTAAAGAAGCAGCTTCTCAAAAAAAATAGGGGAGTTCAAATTGCCCATATAACTACATTGTGAAAATAAAAAAAATGGATTTGGAATAAGATGAGTTCAAATGAAGCAAAATGAATAGTAATTTTCATCCATTCAAGTAATTGTTGGTTGTGTAACCTTAGATATGTTTCACTATTGCAGAACTACCGATCAGAAGAAAAAAGGACCATTCTTCTATAATAAAAAGGTTATCGGAAACAGCTTCTCTATCCAATAAAGGGGGGGGGGGGGGGGGGGGGGTAAGGTCTGCGTACATCCTACCTTCCCCAGACCCCATTTGTGGGATTCCACTGGGTATGTTGTTGTTGTACCGAAATAAATAAGTTTCAGTATTGTTCTTCATATAAAACGAATAAAAATACTCAAAAATAGGAGAGGAAGAAAACCATACCTTGTGAGTCCCACTGTCCTGTTGTTGAATAGCTGGAGAAAACTCCTCAGCATCAGCCATGATATTATTCTCAAACTCATCAGAGCTAATAGTCATCATGTTGTCCTTCAACAATTCCATTTAATTTTTTCTGCACAAAAAGCACGGTGTTAGTGACAATGGAAAATTTAAAGCATAAACTCCCTCAAAGTATACTTGTGAACAATCAAAAGAAAGACATCCTAATCCACTCTAACAAAGTGTTTTAGTATGCTAGAAATTAGGATCTCATAGAAGGAGCAGATGAGGTAAACTCTAGACTCTACTTCATAGATCACTAATCATCAGTATCAAAAGAAGAAAAAACATTTCACTATACTTAAAATCATAGATTTTGAAATGTAAATCTCCCAATCACCATTAAGCAGTTCATCACCTTGGTAACTGTGGTTCGAAGAAATCAAAATATCAAATTCCACAATACTGAAAATCAAGAAACCATAGATTTAGAAAAGTAAATCTTCCATAAAGAAGGAATTTTGAAACAAAGAGTCAAAAGGCAATTAAATAAGTCGTTCACACATAGATCATATCATAAATCTGAGTAAAATCCGACGGTTCATATATATAAATCTTTGTCAATTGAAACGTGAAATATTTACATCCAACTAGTCCCACTTAAGGATAATACAAGAAATAAAAACACATTCCAACAATTGAAACAGATGACGATCAAATGGAACAAATTAAGAATAAATCACTTTTCATGACATAAAATGAATAATCGTGAAAAAGAAATTTAGAGTTTTTAATGAATACTGGTAATCAAAAAACATTAGAAGAATTAAGGAAAGAACTCACAATGCCCGGGGGTTGAGTTGACGTAAACAAAGAAGAAGAGGGGATTGCGGCTTGAAACCCTAGCGGTGATGAGAACTGTATGTGGAGAAGAGAGTGGAGAGAGTTCAAGATTGCAAAAATTTAGCAAAGAGTTTAGTTTGTATAAAGGAAATATTGTTTGCTTCTTTGGCTATATATATATTAGGAAACAAAGTTGATAAAAAGAGGAGAATTTCGACATTTCATGGCCTTACACAATCTCAAGTCAAAATCTTTCAAGTAATTTTCATTCCGAATAGAGCTGTCAAAATAGGTCTGTTCAATCTAATTCAGCTTAAGTTATGCAGACCAAGGAATTTGATGGGTTAGGGCGGGCCAGCCCTTCCATATTAAAAAGCCTTAAAATGACCAGCCCAGCCCAGCCCAACCTCAAAAGCGTGTCACGGGTTGGGGTGGACTAATCCTTCATTTTTTTAAATCTAAATCCAAATTTAAATGTATGTCAATTTGTTAACATTTCTAACATATAATTATATGAAAGTACATATTCAACACCAACACATCGCAAAGCACATTTGAATCAATTCATAAAGTTGTTTTGATTAACATCCTATACCCCCTTCTTCATCAAGCATGTAAGAGGTAAATTTTCCTGCATCATCGTTATATCCAAACTCATCTCTCCTTTAAAATGACGATGTGGTAATTTTGGTTGGATTTATTAGTTGAAGCAGGAGAAAGATTGCTCATTTTTGTTAATTTTAGGGTTTCTCTGAATTTGAAAGTGATCACATAGTAATTTTCTATACCAAGACTCAATCCAATTAAGTCTATAGCGTCTACCAATTTCGCCATATCCCCCTTTCCTTTTGATCTGAGATTATCTTCTTTTGCATTTATATGCAAGTTTAATTAGTTAAACATTATCAAACAACTACATAATAAAAACTAATAATATTTAAATTCACTTTAAAATATTACCACTTTTAATTTGAATAAAGATGTACAACAAATTTTGAGTAGAAACAAGTGTTTGAACATTTTTACGATGGGTACAACTTTTATAGTTTTTTTTTAAAAAACTAATACAACTTTTATAGTTGGTGATTAGGAATTTTAGTATTGGAGATTTAATGCGAAATGAGTAAAGTATTGTGTAAGATACCAAGACTTATTCGGTAATCACTATTCCTAGCTTCTACTCTTTTTCACAATTTTCCTTTTAAATTTAGAGTTTACATTAGTTTATAATCATGAATGCAACTTCTATACTTGGTGATTAGGATTTAAAGCACAATGAGTAAAGCATTGTGTAAGATACTAAAACGCATTCAATGATCATTATTCCTAGTTTTTACTCTCTTTTTTTCACAATCTTCTTTTAAATTTCTAATTCAAATTAAATAGCCTTTAGGAGAAGGAGGAAGAGTAGGAGCTAGCTTTTCCTGGATGCTCTATAGGAATCCATCACTATTCCTTCCTCCACCTATAAAGGTTCATCCTGATTGCCCCACGAGACGACCTCAACCTAAATCCGGTCAAGCCTCAATAACCAGCGAACTGACTTGAGCTGGCATTTTTTTTTATGACAAGGGAAACCCACAGCCGCTACCTTATGGGTGCGCACATGGTAAAACCCCCGCTCCTATGCAATAGCTCGCAAACCACATAGGAGAGGTAACCTGCACTAGGCATCAATTTTAAATGGACTTAAGAAATCTTAACCAAAACAATCCCGAGTAGCGTATTGGACTGGGGTGGCCTCAAGGGACAAGTCCATTTTGACAGCTCTAATCCTAAGTAACTACGGAGGTCGAGTAGTTTGACTTGTATAAGAAAGAAACCAATATTTATTCTTCTTTCTTTACATATAAGTATAATAAATTTCATACAAAAAAACTTTAACACCAATAGATAACATAATAATCAAGTAAAAAAATAATTATAGGCGTAAAAAAGTGAACTAACATCCATAAATAAAATGATACTAAAAGCGCAATTATCACGTTCCATATCAAGCATCGTAACGTGAATTATTGACGATTGTAATTAAATCTCTCTATCTTTTAACCAATCAATCCGATCTTTAAGTTAAAGCTTTATATTATCAATTAGTGGATCTTAAATCCTATTTACTCACTTGATTGAATTGTAATATTATTAAAGCATGTTAGGTAATCATCAAATTAACAATTGCATCGCTATTATGCATTTATCTTATTTGATATACATTACTTGAGTAGAGGATATATGCAAAACAATATTTCTACCTTCGCAAGGTAGGAGTAAGGTTGCCTACACTCCATTCTCCCAGTTTCCACTAGTGCAATTACACTGGGGATGTTATTATTCTTAAAGGAGAGAGGTGCATTTCACATGAAAAATTTCTCCTCTTTTACTGTTAAAAAGTTTCACAAGAGACTTAATTATCAGTGACTTCCCAACCTATAATAGCATAATCCATAAGAAGATAAAATGTAAAACCCAATGAATGACATCTAACCAAAGCAAGCATGTGCTTGCAACTTATTTTCTTTCACAGTGGAATTAATTGCCAATGCCTATAAGTCTCAAGAAATAACTATTCGATTAGCAATACTAAAACTTTGAAATTACTATCTACTTAAGTGGGTACATCACACATATTATTGCCTAAAAATCTGTCAGGAATAGCGTAAAACAGTTGACAACCCAAGCACATAATGATATACAGAATTAAAATAAAAATTAAAGAATATGAGTACCTTGGGATTATGTTGCTTATTGTTTTCGTGGGAAACACCCTTCTTTCTCTCATTGGACTTACATTTTTTCTTGACGGTAGGACCAGATTGACGTGATCTCTGAGATTGGTGCGACTGTTCTCCATTGATAGCCATAGCAGAGAGTGAAAAATTCTCTGGCTGAATCGGCTTTCTGCGTTTCCAATTG
>NW_026023140.1:0-510 GCF_019186545.1 Solanum stenotomum | reverse complement strand
TAGTTCTAGCCCACTTCACACATTCATGTATTCAAGATTTTAAGTAACAAGGAGGGACACTTTAGTCTACCAACCAAGTCACAACATTTTCATTTAAGGATACTTCATAATCCAACATCATTTCATATATACATCATGAGAAATCATACTTTAACTCACAATGCTATCCACTTTACATAGGATCATCACAAGATCACATCAAACTCATTCACATCATACCTTCACATATAGCTTCACATAAAACTCATTCACATATCGCTTCACATAAAACTCATTCACATCATACCTTCACATATAGCTTCATATAGGACTTTACATATAGCCTCATATGTGTATAATAATACAACAATATAACAACATTCACATAATGCCCTTCATTGCCTCAATTCACAATAATACAACAAATAACCACCTCCACCAAAGGTGGATCAAACCAACCAATAACAATTATATTAATACTAAGAGATCAAGCCATCTCACTACCCTTTTCAAAGGCCATAAGCCACAATA
>NW_026023139.1:0-777 GCF_019186545.1 Solanum stenotomum | reverse complement strand
AATAATGTAAAGTTTGTCAAATAAGTGTTATAAAGTAGGTATGGAATAGGTATGGGTCTTTTGTCAAATAATGNGTTTGTCAAATAAGTGTCATAAAGTAGGTATGGAATAGGTATGGGTCTTTTGTCAAATAATGACAAGCATATGTAGTAGATAGTGTACATCAAATAAGTCGTAAAGTAGATAGTGGTAGACAAAATAAGAACTATTCATGAATAGTAGTCATGAATAGTAGTAAATAGTAGTGAGCATGTGTTAGGATAAGTATTTAGAATAGTAAGTTTGTATGTCTATATATATACACAGTTGTAAATATTATAAGGCAGGCAACGCCTAAATAAAAACTCTCTTCTCAAAAAACTCTCTTAAGATACTAATTACTTAAAAGTTAATGGATAAATCTGAAATCCAGTCAGATATTTCAGATAGCATGGCTAAGCAAGAGGCAAAGGTATATTGTTCAAAAAATATGCGGAACTAATTTCATATATTCCTGAATATCATATATATGATTGAATAAATTTATATTAGTTATTACGTATTAGAATTATTTGAATCATGATTTCTAGTTTATTAGCACACTGGAAATAAGGAGAAAACTTCTATACTATGCCATCCTAATGTTGAAACCGGTAGGCGAGGAAGCCGTTTAGGGGAGTAAACAAAGTTGAGGCGCTGATAAGAAGAAAGTATCCGCTAAAGTACGATGCTAGTAGTGACAGGAAAACATGATAAAGATAATCTAATTTATAATGATCTAATGTGAATTTAATCAAT
>NW_026023138.1:114741-117122 GCF_019186545.1 Solanum stenotomum | reverse complement strand
GAAATTTTCTTAATTTTCAGTTTTCTATTAGTGTATAACCATCGGCATAAAAAAATCAACAAAATATATGATTTTTATCTATAAATTTTGTTTTGACTTTTTATTAATGCTTATATCTTTTATTTTATTTTTGGATTAATTTTCAGGTTTTGCTTTCGTGTATCTAAGGGTGTGTGGTTCCCTTTTTTGTGGGAAGTTATCACATATTTAATTTGAATAATAATATTAAAAATGTCTTTTTGTACGGTTATTTTTTTTAAAATAATATATTTTTAAAAAAAAAGTAAATTTGTCCCGTGGCGGAATTGTAAACAGAAAAATTGAAACTTGAAATTAAAAAATTTAAAAAATGTAAAATTTTCAGAATTCAAATTTCCACATAAAAAAAGATAAAAGTGAAACATGTCAAGTTGATTTTTTTAAATTTAAAAGTGGTTACCTAAAATTATTCAACTACTCACATAAACCTTTTCTCTACATAGTCATAAATAAATCCAATTAAAATAATTATGAATGTCTTCTAATATGAATTTTCTTCTTCTTCTTCTTCTTTTCTTCTTCATCTTTTAATTTTGTCTTAAAATGTCATTTGAAAATAATAAAATCTTAATTTTATGTTTACAATCTTTTAAAACAAATAATCTGCAAAATTGTATTTGAAAAAAAAAACACGTAATGATAGTTGATTAATAAAATTTGCGAGTAATCTTTTAATTTTTAGTTAGGGTGAGGGAAATAGTTATTCGTAATATATAGGTAACTAATTAAAATAGGATTATTATTATTATTATTATTATTATTATTATTATTATTATTTAAATGAAAGCGTACAAAAAACATATTTAAATTGTTTAAATTTTGGGATTGACAAGTTAATTAATTTTAAAAGCACCACAAAAAATAGATTGTTTAAATAGTTAAAAAATATTAAATGCATGTAATAAGGTTAAATAATAAATTACTGTTTTATTTTTAAAATAGTTTTTAAATTTAAACGTATGTAATTCCTTTTTCTGTAGAAAAACTATTTTTAACTATCTTTCCACGACCTCCATATTGATTTCAAAACAAATAATAATAATAATAATAATAATAATAATAATAATAATATAATAATAATAATAATAATAATCTTTATTTATTATTAAATTAACTAAATTAATTTAAAACACGTAAATAAAATTAAAATTACAAACACAAAAGGGAAAAAAAAAACTGAAAATACGGTTGAGTTCAAATTTTTATTTTAAAAAAATATATAACTTCCCATGTTTTCTAAAACGAAAAAAATATGTATTAGGGACAAAATCCAAATTTTACCACTTGGAAATTTTAAAGAATTAGATTTAAATTTATCATTATTATTTTTTAAAAACAGATATATTTTATATGTATATTGATTTTAAAAATGAATTGCAAAGCTTTATTTCTTAAAAGAAGTCCACATGGCAATGTTAACACAAATGCACATTTAATGTTATTAATGCGGTAAAATATACATTTTAAAACTAATTATATTTAGTATTTGTAAATGATATTTTTGAAAATTGCGGAGAATTATTTATAATATATTATCCATATTCATTCATAAAGAAAAGGAACGTGGAAAAAATAATTGAAATTTTAAAGGTAAAAGATAACGCTAAAAGATAATTTTAAATTAAATAAATTGATTTTAAGATCCGAATTAAAAAATAAAAAACTACACAAATCACACTTTTAAATGCAAGATCCATTTTTTCTTCTTTATTGCTATCCAACTTTTTGAATTTTTAAAATTTAATTATAATTGTTCATGACAGATTCAAAATTTAACATTAACAAAAACTATCACTTTCAATATATATATATATATATAATTTCTTTATTGCCCTGCATACATATTTAAAACTTTTACTAAATATTTTTATTTTAAAAAAAAGAATTATAATACAGTTAAACGTTCTTAATATTCTAATAGAATATTAAGAGCTACAGTGTCTATAGAGCAATATGGACTTTATTTAGGGAAAAATAAAGATTTAAAGTTGGGTGACAAAATTATTTTACTCTTAAAATAAATAAATAAAAAGTCAAGTCACAAATTTTAATTTTTTTATTTGGCAAATATTATTTGAGAAATGAAAAACGTTAGGGAAAAAAAGTAAAATATCAGTAAAAAATTATTCAAGTAATTAAGAAAAGAAATTCTTTTAATTATATTTAGAAAAAAAACAATGTAAATCTAGAATTGTTGGATTGCAAAATATTTAAGAAGCAAATATATGAAAGTAAATAACTATGGTTAGGACTTTGCTTTAATTAATTAAATCTCAACCATTAGTTCTAAACCATGACATGTGTCTTCAATCCAAGCTAGAACTTGGAGAAAATGGAGAGAA
>NW_026023138.1:104454-112114 GCF_019186545.1 Solanum stenotomum | reverse complement strand
GCAGAACAGTGAAGGAAATTGAAGGGTAAAACTGAACAAAGTGGACTATATTGAGGGTTCACTTTTATTCATTACCTGTAGAACTAGAAGCCCATCTTCTGCCAATGCAGACTCACAGCAAGTAAAGAATTCCTCTATGTAATCATGACCGACATGTTCTATCATCCCGCTGAAAATGAACTAGTACAATTGTAACACTGACTCGACATGTAGTGAGTAATACAATATGTCAAGATGTAGATGGAGTAAAGCTCACATTGATATAATCCTGTCATATTTGTCCTTATTTGGCATTTGACGATAGTCACATAGGAGTAAGGTGATTCGATCCTGTGAAAATATATCATGGAACTGAATTTTAATAGATCGATAACCCTAGCCTTAGAATTGGCTTGCAAGTGCTAAACAGATCATGTGGAATGCAGCATATAGTGAAGCATTTTAGTTAATTTTGCATCATAACTTCTCTACCCTGGCTTTTTAAGGAGCTCTCACAGTTCAAAAAGCAAGAATATGGATAAAGGTTTAGTTCATGAAGTGGAATTTCCTCGTCGCTTTATCGATTGCCTCATCTTATAGCAATTATATTCATACAATCAGAAATACTGTAAGGCTATTATATTGTCCAAGCTCCATATAGACATAATAATTAGTACTATACCTGAAGGCCTGCTTGCTCAACTTTCAACTGTGCATACTCCAGTTGCTGCTCCGAAAGAGTTATACCAGTATATTTACATCTTGTTTGCTTGACAACTTCCACCGCAAAACTTCCCCAACCAAATCCAATCTCTAAAATGTGATGTTTCTTGCTTATTTTTGCCTAAATAAAACAGAAACAGAATCCAATTATGACTGAAAGTTAGGTATAAACAGGAGAGTTTTTTACTTGGTTGATGAAATACCTTTTTAATTAGAACAGAAATCTTTCTCAGCTGTGCATCTTTCAGGTCTTCGTCCTCACTCTATAAAAATTCGGAAAGAATATGTAACGTCCGGCGATTTGAAATAACTATGAAAAAGCTTAGAACTTGGAAATAGTCTTTTTGGAAAAAATTAAAAATCTGGAAATTTGGCTATGGAAAATAATGAATTTTTTGCCAACTTTGAACAGTCATAACTCCTAGATCAGGATGATTTAGGTGTAGTTCTAGTCATGTTTGCAAAGTCCGTGGAATGATCTTTCCAATGCCACTGAGTTTGCGCGTTTCCGAGTTCATATGTGTGAGTTATGCCCTTTCGAAGTTGGGCAGTTGGCAGGGAATCCATCCGGAAATTGTAAGGGTATTTTGGTCTTTTTCCCTAGCCTTGTCTTTGGATATATATTAAGGTGTAAGACTTATTTTTGATCAGTTTTTCCTTTTTTTAAAAAGAGTAAGAGTTAGGGTTCTCGAGAGAAAAGGAGAGAAAGGAGAAGAAGAAGCAAACTTCGTAAAGATCGTCGTGGTTTTCTTCAGGGGTGATCCCTATTAAGGTATGTGAGTTCATAGTGTTGGGTTGGTTCTTTCCCCCACACACCAAGCTCGTTTAATTTCGAGAAAAGATTGAATGTGTTGTGTTGAAGTTGTAGTTGTGTTGTGTTGAAGTTCTTGTTGGTTTGGTGCATGTTTCGGGTGGTGTTTCGGAGTTGATTCTATTGTATGTTGAGAGGTTTGTGATTTTAAGTGTTTGGGGCTGGAAACTTTGAAGTATAGAAGGTTTAGAGTTGGAGAAAACTAAGGAGAAAAGTCAGTTTTCGGGGAAAAAGGGTGGGGCGTCGCGCCTGTCAGTGCGCCCCAAGAGGAGCTCTGAACTTTTCCCCTTGGGGCGGCGCGCCCATCAGAGTGCCAGCAGGCCTCCTCTGAAGGTTGAGGTCTGGCGCTCCGCGCCTCTCAGAGCGCCAAGTTTTCCCATTCCTTCCCCACTTTCTCATGCATGTTCCTAGGTATTGTACCTATGTTCCCAAGTTGTTTCCAACACTTCAAGGTATGTCTAAACATCAAGAACTCGTCCATAGCATGTGATCAAACACCTTGAATTCATAAATCCAATTCTAGGAGAGTTAGTTTCCAAGTCAAGTGAAGTTAAGAGTTAAGCTTGGAAGCTAAGAAGCAAGTTTTTAAAGTTATTCAAGAGTCTTTATTGAATGTTTTAACTTCATTTTAAGACTCAAGTTTTCAAGTTAAGTCAAGAGTTTCAAGTTAAGTCAAGAGTTTCCAAGTTAAAACAAGAGTTTCAAGTTGAGTTCATTTCTCAAAAGTATTAGGGAACTATGTATTCCCAAAGAAGTTTCTAAATGTTTTTACATTTGAGTAAGAAAAGGAACTATGATTCCAAAAGAGCCTTTGGGCTAGTTTTCAAGAAAAAGGAACATCGATTCCAAGTGAGCCTTCGGGCAAAATTTTGAGTAATTATCTCAAATAAAGAAAGATGTGTTTAAAACACTTATGAGCTAAGTATTTTTGGGAGTAGTCTTGAGCACCGAATTGGGGACACGAGTTCATATAAACTCAACTCTCCATAAGAACCATGTGCCAACATGGGAGATAATGGGTCATACTTTTTAGATGAACCCGTAAGATTAAGCTAGTGGATCCACTTGGTAAAGTTAGCTTCCTATATCACGACAAAGTATAGGATGGTCCTTGGGCAACGTGAGGTAAAACGTTGTATCACCACTAGGGCTCATAGTGGTGATTGTCGGTTGAAAGAGTCTCCCACTAAAGTTATATTACTTTTATATAAGTAAAGTTGAGTTGTTATTGTTATATCTTTAACAAAGCTAAGTTGTTTACACTATTTTACAAGCTTTATATATTGCATGTGTCTTATTGCTATACATATTGAGTTCAGTCATTCATGAGTTGAACAGAGCCAAGGTAAGAGTTCCTTTGTACTCTTTTCAAGCTTAAGTTGTGGTTTAGCTTTCCAGCTCGCATACTCGTACATTCAATGTACTGATGCCAGTTAGCCTTCATCTTATTAGGATGCAGACACAGGTACCCAGGGTCAGCATTCTGCACGCCGTTGATCCAGCTGAGCATTCCAGAGTCAGTGGTGAGCCTCCTTGTGTTCCGGAGGACTCGATTATATTATTCTCTTAGTTGTGTTTTATTAGGATGTTGCGGGGTCTGTCCCAGCATCCATCTCAATGATATAGAGGCTTCATAGACAGTCAGTCAGTTGGTTTTGAGTCTCTCATCTATGTATATATGTAAATATTCTATTTTGAGACTCGAGTTGCCTTTTTTGGCCAGATTTTATTTTAGTCAGGCTGTTTTAAAAACCTTGCATTGCATTGAGTTATTCCGCTGAGTTAAGAAAGCCAGGCCAAGGGTTCGCTTGGGGGCCAGCAATGGTCTTCGAGTGCCAGCCACGTCCAGGGTGTAGGCTTGGGGCGTGACAGAATAATAGATTATTAGATTACCTTGGAACAAGAAATGTAGCTTAACATACGAAGAAAAAAGTGGCAAGCATTTAAAAAGTTTGGAGAGCTAACCTTGAAAATTGCGCATGAGTATGTCATTGTCTCATCCAGAATGAGCGAAAAGAGTTCATTACTCTGGAAAAGAAAAAAATACAAGAAGGAAGTGATAAATCTACTGCAATTGGCAAAAGTATGTGCAGGATTAGCTACTTTAATTTCACCAGCAATCTTTGACATTGGGTGATATAATATGCAACTTGATTAATTACCAGGTCATAATGACGAGAGATATTCCGACGAGCCTGAGTCAGGGTGTTTCGATTTGAAACATGTCCAATGAAATATTTTGCAGATGACAGATCTAGTAGTGGTGTCCACCAGCCTCTAGAGCCACACAAAATGATGACAAACTTTAACATATGAACACAAGTTTGTGTTTTTTGATTTCAGGTCAGTAAGTAAACTATTTTACCTTTTAACAGATGCATTCAAATCTCTGTTGGCAACATATATCTGCAAAAGATATTAGGAAGCTAAGTACCGATAAATATCTATTTACAAAGATATCGAGCCATTCCCTCACCATGAAAAGATTAAGAAGACCTTCATTCTTATTAACAAACGAGATATCCCCATGAATAAAAGCATCAGCAATCCCTAAGTCAGCTCGAGTTGCAACCTGTAAGAGATTGGTTAAGTTTTTGATCACTTGTAGGGGCAAAGGAAATTTCAATTTACCTTCCAGTAGAACTGTGTATTATGAACTCTAAGAGAAACTTTGAGAGAGCATTTCTTCTCTGTTCCTTGGAAGGTGAAAATTTTGCCTCCTTCTTCCAACAAGCTGTATATTATAACATATAAATAAAGTTATTAAAAGCTCAANAAAAGTACATATGTGTATCCTGTTTGGGATTAAAGTAATACAAGGTGAAACTATCATCACTCACATTATGCATCCTGTTTGAATGAAACTTTTGAGAAATCTAGTAACGAGGAGGCGTGCTCCAGTTTCAGGCCAGGTTGGTACCATATGCTTGGGGTTATACAGAATACAACAATTCCTTCTAAGCATGCCATCTGCAGCTGCCACACCAGCCTGAGGAGGACAATCATCTATATAAGAACAAAAACTGCAAAAGACTCCAAATTTGATTTTATTTATTATTAACAGAAGTAGTATATACTACCTTAAGTCCATCCTCATGGAAGCCATAGCCTGAAATATTGCAGCAAAATATACATCAATAAACAGTGAAGCACAAAGCGGAAAATAAAGTTTGTGCACTAAAGGGAAGTGGAAAGAAAACCAAAAAGTACATGAAGACAAGTTCTCTTGGCGAAAATAGCTTGGCAGCTAGTTTAGTCCCCTAAATATCGATTTCATCAAAATAGAAACGTAATTGGGATAAACAGATTCAAATTAAACTTATAAGCTGAAATATTACAGGACTAACAGTTAGAGAAACTGGTTCACTAAATTGAACAAAGTTGAAGAGTCCAACTGTAGACTATGCACAAAAGCAGGTTACAAGGGAACAGATATCTTGAAGCAACTCTCAAGACTCTGCTTAAAAAGAGATTCATACCTTGATATGCTCCACAAAACCATATTCCTCTCTTTCCTTGGATTTGATATAGCTCACATGAAGCTTTTGATGCAACAACTGAGGGTACTGGATGACTGGTGGTCCACTTAAGCAACGTATGCTCTGGTGTGTGAGGAGGATCAAGGGTTACGAGATAAGGCAGCTTTGAATCACCAAGATTCTGTAAGTTTAGACAGTTCACAATTTAAGAGAAATGACTTCCAACTGAAAACATTATCTTCTACTTTCTATACAAGGTCCTAAATCACTGTATTCCATAACACGCCTGGATTATATTAAGCCAATATGTCGCACATCCTCTATTATTCGTGGTTCCAAGAAAGTTACAAGCACACCATGTTGTTGGGTTGCGAGGCAGGAATGTTTTGTCATGATGAAGGAAAACGTCACAGACACAGAGGAATGTAGAATTTTAGAGGCAGAACGGAGGCTAACTATATTAATCTTGGCCTCCAATACAAATTTCATATTAGCTCAGAAATCTAGCAGGTTGTAGAATCTAATTGAACTTCACCAAACCACAAAATAAAGCTCCTCTGGTAACAGAAAATACAAATATATAGACAACGTAAGTGATGTCGGGCTATCGATAAAAATTCAAAAAAGATAAAAAGTAGAATTAAAGAGGAATGAAATCCAAGGTATTCAAATATAGGAGTCGAAAGTACCTATAGACATACTGGAAAGCACCCAGTATTCTTGTTTCATCAAATGTTGCCTCTTTGCCTAACATTCTCAGAGAATCTGGAGCACGTACAGCGATTATGCATCCGTCATATACATCTGTGGCACCATCAATGCAATCTATGGTACAACCTGCAGGAAGGGCACTTTCATTTACAGTTAGAATCACAAGTAGTTTGTAGCGCACAGCGAACTCTTGCAAGAAGCCAAAAGATAAAATCAAGCTAGACCTTCTTCATTTGTTGTTACAGAATTTACTTCACAATTAGTTCTTATTTGGCAGCCTCTCTTTTCCAGCTCCTCCTTAACCTGCGTTTGATACTGCCATCGAATCACTCTCAAGGATGTACATGCTTAACTTAACAAATCACAGAAAATAGTAAGAACTTTGAAGTATCTCTGAATGAAAAATCACCTTGTCTATATGTGATTGCCATCTTATAGTGAGCAATTGGGGGAGACCAAAGAGCTACAAAGAAAGAAATAAAAGTACCCTTAGGCACAAGGGCAATAAGATGAGTAAAAGCTAAGCATTCCAATTCTGTATTTGCGTGCACCACATTTAACAATTGGCTATAATCAACACACAAAGTGTTCTAGCTACTTGAACTGTAGCTAAGAGAAAAGAACCTGCAGTAGATGTTGGTCGTGGAAGAATGAAAGAATGTAATAAGCAGAAAAGCCCATTACTCGTTCCGAGGAGCAGGACCATAAGCCTTCTGAAATAGCTCCGAATAGCCATGTGACTTAATAAATTGTCCTAATGTTTCATTGCGATCAATGTCAGGATTGTTGTCCAATTCTTCAAGGTAACTGCAATGCAGTGAGAAACGTAATCGTGATGAAATAAATGAAGTGCACAAAACAGAACAATTTATTCCCTTCGAATGAACAAAGAAAACTATACATGTGCTCTAAATTTCTAATGAGATGAGTAAATTAACAGAATACTCAAAAGATAACATTTGTAATGAAATAAGTTATTGTTACCTTATGACATCCTGTTTGAATCTGATAATTTCTCTTATCATTTGCCAAAAATATGGATTCAGTACATTCTTCTTCTGTGCAAACAAACTAGAGAATCCATTTCGAGTACCCCATTCACAACCACGGCCTTGGTCTAAGCTCACTGAGAATGACATATCAGAGATGTTCATATCAACTCCGAGCAACTCAAAAAATTCTATCAGGTTTGAATAAGTTTCCTGTAAAATCATATGAGAGTAATAATGTTACTTATTAAATATTTATCGGAGAGTAAAAATGTTAACTTCTAAGATATTTGAAGTTATTTCGAGTTGGCTAAATATACATATACTCACTTACTTAGTTTGATATGATTTAATCATTTAGTCACTCAAACTTCATTAGTGACTACATGAATTTGCAAATCTTATATAACATGATGATATACATAGACATTTAGGGTGTGTTGGGTATAAAGGAAAATGTTTTCCAATTTTCTCATGTTTGGTTGGGTTAAATGTTTTTTCCAAATCAACTTATTTTCCTCAAATTTAAGGAAAATGACTTTCCTTCAAAACTTAAGTAAAACATTTTCCAAAACTCTTTTTCAAGTTCAAATTACAATTACTTTTTTGTTGAAAAAATCAATTTATTTTGTCCCTACCCTCAAACCAGCCCCCAACCTCCCCCCCAAATAAATAAATAATTTTAAAGCTTGTTTTTAAATTTAATAATTTTACCCCACCCTCACCCCTACCTCCACCCCCTCCCAAAAAATATTAAAAATTGTTTTTAAAAGATATTTCTAATTTCAAAATTTTATTTTTTTACCCTCCACCCACTACCCTCGCTTCCCCCATCTACTACCCTATCACCCCCCCAACCCCCTTCAAAAAGAAAAAAATTTAAGTTGTTTTTAAAAAATATTTTCAACTTCAATTTTTTATTTTTTCATCCCGATCCTCGATCACCTACCCTCCCTCCCGGCCAACTT
>NW_026023138.1:91388-100843 GCF_019186545.1 Solanum stenotomum | reverse complement strand
AATTGACTAATTTATAAGAAATCATCCAATAATATTGAGGAACTAATTATATCAAGAACAAACATTATGATTAAAAATATGTAGAAGATAAAGGTTATTAAAGAGTAAGAATTTTACAATATTTCAAGTTCTTAATATATGTGACACACGAATAAGTTATCTAGTATATAACAAAGAAGAAATAGAAGAAGAAGAGGGAAATCTTGAAGAACAAAGGCATTGTTAGTTGAGAAGTTATGAATCTCAAAATTTGTTGATACATGAAAGACATAATGCTTACCCTTTATATGGTTTAGGCATAATACATGACCCTTAACTTGGTTGAGCTGTCAATTATGACCTTTAACTTTGGGTGTGCTCAAGTAGATACTTAAGCTAGTATAAAATTAAACAAATAGACATATTCATTCTATATGGGATCCTACATGACAATTTTGTTTACAAAGTGGTGTCCTACGTGTATTATATATGCCTTGTCGGATACTGTGTCTACTTGTTCAATTTTAAGTTGAAGGTATTATAGTAATTTAACATTCAAGTTAGGAGTTCATCCTTTTAAGGTAGTATATATATATGTATATATATAGAGAGAGAGATAGATAGATATTATCACGTAATTTTACCTATTGCTTCTTAACCTTTCACATTCTTTATTCATAAAAGTTTAAATGTTTCTATATTAATACTTATCTATTCTTTGCTAATGGTTAATACAAGAAAAAATTGGAGAGTCCCTACTATTATAACTACTGCTACTTGTAACCTTTCTTGATTCTTCTAAGAGTCTTCTTCTAATTACTTTTAGTTGTTTTTATCTCTTATAATTTTGTCTAGCTGGTGCCCTTCAGAATAACAAACATGTGACTTGGTTTGTTCAGTATTCTTTAGTTGTTCTTTCTTTGTCCAAAACAATATATTTCAAAATATTTTCAACTTTTTAAAAATATAATTAAAAAAAGTTTTTTAAAACTTAATTAATGAGATCGTTTTATGATTTACTAGCTCTAGAATAATCAAGGAACACACATTTGAGAATACGAGGGGCTATTATCTTTCACGTGATAAATTTGGGTGTTCATGGACAATGACATGAAAGAGCAAGAAAAAGTAGCTGTTACTGGCAAAATAATGAATAGTAAATAGGTCATCAAATTGAGTATCTTTTACTTTACTTGCACATGTACAAACACAACAGAGAAAGTGACAATTGACTAATTTATAAGAAATCATCCAATAATATTGAGGAACTAATTATATCAAGAACAAACATTATGATTAAAAATATGTAGAAGATAAAGGTTATTAAAGAGTAAGAATTTTACAATATTTCAAGTTCTTAATATATGTGACACACGAAAGTACTATAAGTAATAATAATTGATAATTCAAAATGTTTAAAAGATCTATAAAATATTTACGGTCAAAGATAGACTTATTTGAATCTCGAAATCCGAAAAGTGCCACATAAAATAATATAGAAAGAGTACTTTTTTTTTCATAAAAATATTTTCTTCAATACCAAAAACACCCGAATCCTTTTCTAATTTTCTTCAATACCTCTATTTAAAGTGGAGTAATTTAGTTTCAATTTCTCTTTATAAGGAAATTAATGAAAAAGATGAAATTTGAGTTATCAACAAAGTTGTTACCATGAAGAGTGAAGCTAATCATAATAAGATTATACTACCTCCGTCTCATATTAGATAGGCATCTTATTAGAAGTATTTGTCTTATATTATTTGATCACTTATTAAATCAAAATATAACTAATTTTTTTCCCCATTTTACCACTAAAATAATATGAATTTGGAATTTAAACAAATTTTGAAGACCCAGATTTTTTCAAGAGACTAATTAATATGAACAAAAAGTAAAATAATAAAATTAATCAATCTATTAATAATTTATTAATAACCATGTAAAATAGAAAATGTCAATTTTTATTATAAAGTCAGTAACACGTGCATTTTGAATAAGTTATTCCGATTTTTTAAACCACATCTTTGCAAGGGGACTTTAAGTGAAACGTGGCATGATGGATACCTATGACTACGCTTGGTAAACTAGAGTCCCAAGTGACAAATCAAGAGCAAGGAAAAGTCCAATTTAATTTGTCCTTTTAAATTTTAAATTTTATTTTTCACCCCGCATCCTTAGTTATGTTGAAACCCGACTAAATTTTGAGTCGTGTAAAAAAAAAACAAAAAATAAAGGATATTTATTCATGCAAATGTGCTTTTCAGACATGATACTTAATAAGAGCCGATTTGGATTGACTTTACAATTTTGGCTTATTTTTATCAGTTTACCTTAAAACTATTTATAATTTTTTTAAAAAAAATTATTCAAATACTATAAAACTGCTTAAAATTATTTTAACTTTAAAATACTTAAAATAAGTCAATGCAGAACACATGTTGATGCCATTCTTCTTATATTAAGTGTTTCATTGATTTCAATGTAAATATTTATTTTCCTGACTTTATAAGAAATTAATGAAATTTATTCTGATACACTTTCAACTCATCTGAATAGAAGTTTCCATACACACCGTCAAATAGTAGTTATAACTTCATGATTTATTGAGATGTTTTCCATTTGACTATTTAAGTAAAGATTTGAATTTACGTGCATCTTTCAAATTTAGACATTCAACGTATAAATCTTAGTGTCATGCTAGACCATGAATTAGTTTGGAGTCGTTTCTAATTTTAAGTAGTGTATTACGACTAGGGATAGTCTCGAATTAAATGTTCCTATTTCATAGAGTATTAGAGAATGCCATAATTAAGCATGATACGTATCTTTCATTATTTGCAAACAAAGGGAATTATTATAAACTCTAATAAGCTAAAGGAACTCGAAATGCTTCAACATTGCCTGACCTTGAAAATACAATCTACAATAATATATAGATCAAATTAATTATATATTTTACATGTCAAAGTAGTACTTCCATGTCCTGATGAACTCGTCATCGAATCCTAAAGCACGAATTTGGCTATTGATAGAGTTATATATCAATAGTCAAGCTAACAGTATTGGCGTAGCCAGAAATTTCAGGAAGGATATCCAAGTTATAGTCATTTGGTTACCTTTTGTTTTTCAGGAAGTTTTTTCGCCAACATCTGAGTTGTCTGATAGTAATGAATACTTATCTCTTCCAGATTCTTGTTAGAGTTTTGCCCTGATTTTCTTACCATATTTGAGTTTTACTTTTTCCAAAAGAAAAATTATAATTCACTTTCATATTTGATTTATTCTTTCCTTAGAGGAAAAAATTGGAGATCTATAAATTGAAGATCCCTATTCTCATAACATCCACAATGTAGTCATTTAAGAGTATTGTTTATGGAGAGATTTTCTCCAAAACATATTTATGATTTTTTTTAATATTAGTTTTCAATACGTAGATCGCTTGACAAACCATATTAATAATATTTCTTTAGTATGTTTTTATTTGTCGTCTAATTTATAATCAACCATTTGATTTGCAATTGTAATTTTCCTTTGGATTTGATGTAGCTCACGTGAAGCTTTTGATGCAGAAAATGAGGGGACTGGGTGTCCTGTTGTCCATTATTGTATGATTGGTAATTTCTATTGGAATTTAATGGCAAAACTTCAGCACAGTTTCATAGGTAAAAGATTTGAATTTTAGCAAAATTCACCAGTAGAGTTTTTAAACTCATCTGTAAAAAGATTGGAACTCCCAATATATTATACACATGTACATTTTCACCATATATAACATCCCAAAATAAGATCAAGACGAAAAATAGCCTCATTCTTTTTGAATAAGTTTTATTAGGCAATACAGTACAAGAAAATCACATAATTCAGCATGAACTAATGAGACATGATATGTCTTCATTAGGACTTTCATGCAGTTTTGAGGAACTTATTTATTTGCAAAGACAAATTTACAATATATAATCGAAACAACGAAACTCTAGTATGTTGTAGACACAGTAACATTGTAAGGATCACCAAATGTTGCAACATTGCCTGGCCTTGAAAATACAATCTACAAAGGTAAGAAGCAACACTTGATCAGTTGTTTTCCTTCACAAATTTGGTGAAATAAATAAAAGTTTGTTCTCTCAAACGGCTTAAGCTTTTTTAATAAAGTCGTTCAAAACAGGATACTCAAAATTTATATCATCTCTAATTACTTAAATTTTTAGATGATCTAGTTAACATAATTTAAAAGATTTATCATGGAACTGAATTTTAAAATTTCAAAGCCGATTAGCCCGGATGGGGTATGACAGCCCATATTGACAGCTCTAATTAAAACTAATTAAATGATTTGATCATTTTATAAGCTTACTCAAACACCCTCTAATCGTACTTACCCTGTTGAGGACCATAAAGCCAAGGTCAAGATCGATGTCATTGACAATAACGGCTTAGTGTCACCTAGCTATAATGTCACCTACCAATATCAACTTGTCCAAGTTATTAATTAAAACATTTTTTTTAAAACCCCAGGATAACCGCAACCGCTACAACCTCTGCAACAGTCTCTGCCTTTCGGGTGAGCACTTTGTGTGCACTGGATAAACCCCTCACTATGTAATAGCCTGCCAACCACACAGGAGATGTAAACTGCACTAGGCAAACCCTATGCGACAGACTCAACTCAGAAGACATTGAAGGGGGATCGATCCCGGGTCGGATAACCACCCTCCAAACCAACTGAGCCATCCCGAAGGACTCATAATTAAAATGTAATGACCCGGAAGGTCATTTTTGGTAATTTCAAAGTATTCGTTGACTTTAGTTAATTAGTTGATGGGTAATTGTGTATAATTGACTTAATCGATAGTTAATGGGCTAAAGTGATCATTTATTTAAGATCATATACCATTTGTAGCATATAATTAAACTAGTAAAATTATCCGCGCTTCGCGCGGGAATTTAATATAACGAAATTTATAAAATAATACTTAAAACCTATCAGACATTAAAACTAAAACACTATATTATCTTACATACAAGATTACGTAGTAACAATATTCTTACACCTTATCATATATCTTTAATAACATAAGCATAAATTAATGACTGTAAAAATACATACCAGGATTTGTAACATAAGCAATGGTGTCAGTGAGCCACTCAACAGGAGCAACGTACACAAATATTTAATTGTGAAGAAGAAGAAGACATTCAAAATTTTCGTTGTTTTAAAATGAGAGGAAATCCCTCTATTTATAGACAACAAATGGTAGTGTGAATAAATATTTATTGTGCCTTATCAGAAATGTTACAACTATTTGAAAAAGTTGCAACCCTTCGAAAAAGTCACAACCTTTTATAAAAGTCACAATTTTTCATAAAAGTTGCAACTCTCCGTAAAAGTCACAACTTTTCATAAAAGTTGCAACTCTTCATTAAGTCACAATTTTTCATAAAAGTCACAACTTTTCATGAAAGAAGAAGACTAATTTTGGAAATAAATAAATTAAAAGGGAATTCTGGTTTGTGGTGGCGCCACGTAAATGGGGCCTAAGGTTCTCTTTTATATATGGTATATGATATGATTAAATTAGTGAAATTTACCACTTTGAATTATACCTAATTATTTTATTTAGAAACAAAAAGGAGATAGGGGAACGACGAAGGAGACGGGTAAGAAACAATCTGAAACTTGTGATATTTATATACTTAATGCTTGAAAATTGTTCACTGTTAATATTATTATTTAATGAAAGTTGATAGGTATTTGGAAATTTAGCAAGTTTTGACCGTGTGTAGCATGTACTGTACTCCCTCCGTTTCACAAAGAATGACCTCCTTTCCTTTTTAGTCAGTTTCATAAAAATGACTTCTTTCCTTTTTTGGTAACATTTCACTTTCTACTTTCCACGTGACATGTTTAAGACGACAAGATTAAGGACAATTTTGTACATTTGACATAACTTTAATTTAGGACCACAAAATTCAAAAGTCTTCTTTAATTTCTTAAACTTCGTGTCAAGTCAAACCAGACCAGTCTTTTTGAAATGGAGGAAATAATATTTTAGTTTGGGTGGGGACGAACTGATAAGAACTTTGATTTTTGTTTGTTAGCGAAATGATTCCAGGGAATTGAATCACCAAGAAGTAGGAAATCATTAGAATCAGGAATTATAGATGGGGATTTACATGAAAGATTTTGACAGTGGGGTTATGATGTCGCCGCCACTGATTTGTTTTTGTAATAGTGGCTTCCAAATTAATAATATTAGTCGTTTATTATATTATAAATTCAGTTTTTAATATATTGAGATTAATTATTAGGTGTATGAATACCATTTGATTTAGGATATTGGGAAAACCGAATTTAACCCTAGACTTGAAACTTGAAAAATATGATAGTTGAAATGTTAATTGGCATCAAGATTTACAAACTTGATTATACTGGGTGAATTTTTGGGTCAAGGCTAAACACATAGTAATATGAGTGTTGTTAGTTTTGAAGTCTTATTGTGGTTATGTGTTTGGGGGTAATGAAACTTAGTGATGTGTTTGGGGGTAATGAAACTTAGTGATGGATTGACTTGTCCTCATTGATTAATTCTAATGATGAAAAATGGGTAATAAAAGGAAATATGATTAATTGTTTGTGTGTGATGTGTTGAGAATGGTTTGAAAGGCTTGTTGAATCATTGCTGATGTTGTATCATGATTGTGTTGTTGTGAATTGTGCAATGTTATGAAAATGACCATCTTCTCATTATTTGTGTGAACATATCATTTGCATGGTTCTGAGACATGGTTGTGACAAGTGTTGTGTGAATTGAGAAAGAATAAGAAATTAAAAAGGATGTACCATTTCGTACGTATCGCGCGTCGTGATGGATACTATATTTCGAGGGACGTATCGCGCGCCGCAATGGTTACTATTATCGAGGGTCGTATTGTGCGCCACGATGAATGCATGGACAGATATGTCCCCCATGGGTCCCGGACTGAGAGATAGCGGGTGTGTATCACTAGGTCAGACATGCATCACTATACTTGACATTGCATTCTATTGCATTACACATATTTATCATTAGTGAACTTGATATTGTGTTTTAGTGATCTTGTGAGTACCTTTCTGTGGAACTTTGATTGATGAATATTGAGCTTGTTATTGAGAATATATAATTGTTAGAGTGTTGTTGTTGAGCTGTGTGCTATGTGAATTATGAACTGTTAGGTTGAGTTGGTTTAAAGCAGGTTGTCGTTGTGGAGGTTGTAATTGATGAATATTGAGCTTGTTGTTGAGTATATGTGATTGTTAGAATGTAGTTGTTGAGATATGTGCTTGTAAATTGTGAACTGTTAGGTTGTGCTAATTTTATGCAGGTTGTAGTTGTGGAGGTTCGGTTGGAGTGTAAGGGGTACCCGTATTCTATCCCCTTAACTTGTGTTTAGAGGTTTACTTGCTAAGTACCGTGTGGTTTGGTACTCACCCCTTGCTACTACATTTTTTTGTAGGTTACTAGCCCAGACCTTTGTGATATTTTCTCTCCTCCTTGTCTGAGGCTTCTTGTGGAGGTTTGTGAGGTAGCTGCTTGCCATTTCAGCGGACCTTCTTTCTCCTTAATTATGTTATATTCTAGAAATAATGTCATTTGAAACATGTATTTTCTTTCAACTTTGCTATAACACATTAGAGACTTGTACACGTGACAACCAGATTTTGGGAATATTTTTGAGTTGATTATGAAATTTCTGCATTTTATCGTAATGGTTGAGTTTTAGGTTGACTTGTCTAGGTAGGATAAGACGAGTGGCATCACGTTCATTTTGAAAACAAACTTTGATCCATATTCCATTATATATATGTCAGTTTAAATAATACTCAAAGTCGATACAACAACAACAACAACATACCCAGTGAAATCCCACTAGGTGGGGTCTGGGGAGGGTGGAGTGTACGCAGACCCTGCCACTACCTCGTAGAAGTAGAGAGGCTGTTTCCGAGAGACCCTCAGCTCAAGTACATCAAAACCAAGTAAAAGGCTAGGGAAACATTGTGTAAAACATCACATCCAATAAGAAAGCTAGTTAATCAACAGAGGACAGCAACATCAACAAATCAATGAGAGTGAAACGCACTAAAAGCCAGAAGACTAAATGTAACACAAACAAGAACTGCAAGGGAAAGGCACGGACTACTACAAACGCTAACAACCCATACTCTCGCAAGGGAGGACAACACTCTAGCCCTACTAACCTACAACCTTAATACGTGACCTCCACACTTTCCTATCTAGAGTCATGTCTTCGGTGATGCGAAGCTGAGCCAAGTCCTGTCTAATCACCTCTCCCCAATACTTCTTAGGCCTACCTCTACCCCTCCGCGTACCCTCTACAACCAGCCCCTCACACCTCCTCACTGGTGCTTCTGCACACCGTCTCCTCACATGTCCAAACCATCTCAGTCTCGCTTCTCTCATCTTGTCCACCACAGAGGCCACTCCCACCTTCTCCCGGATAACTTCATTCCTAATCATATCACTCCTAGTGTGCCCACACATCCATCTCAACATCCTCATCTCCGCAACATGCATTTTCTGGACATGCGATTTCTTGACTGGCCAACACTCCGCTCCATACAACAAGGCCGGTCTAACTACCACTCTGTAAAACTTACCTTTAAGTCTAGGTGGAATTTTCTTATCACACAAGACTCCAGAGGCAAGCCTCCATTTCATCCAAGCAACCCCAATGCGATGTGTGACATCATCATCGATGTCGCCACTACTTTGGATTATCGACCCAAGATACTTAAAACTTTCTTTCTTAGGAATGATCTGTGTGGCAAGTCTCACATCCCCATCTGCCTCATCCAACGCATTACTGAATTTGCACCCCAAATATTCTGTTTTGGTCCTACTCAACCTGAACCCTTTGGACTCCAGCGTTTGTCTCCACACCTCCAACCTCGCATCGACTCTATCCCGCGTCTCATCAATCAGTACTATGTCATCCGCAAATAACATACACCATGGGACCCTCTCCTGAATAGACCGCGTCAACTCGTCCATCACCAAAGCAAATAGAAAAGGGCTAAGGACTGATCCTTGGTGCAGCCCCATCTCAACCGGGAAATGTTCTGAATCACCTCCAACCGTTCTAACCCGAGTCTTGGCTCCATCATACATGTCCTTTATTGCCCTAATATAAATCATCGGGACACCTTTAGCCTCCAAGCACCTCCAGAGGACATTCCTCGGTACTTTGTCATAGGCCTTTTCAAGGTCAATGAACACCATATGTAGGTCTCTCTTCCTTTCTCTATATTTTTCTACCAGTCTTCGCATAAGATGAATGGCTTCGGTAGTCGACCGTCCCGGCATGAATCCAAACTGATTCTCAGAAATGGACACCCCTCTTCTCACCCTCATCTCCACCACTCTCTCCCAAATCTTCATAGTATGGCTTAGCAATTTGATACCCCTGTAGTTGTTACA
>NW_026023138.1:66375-90341 GCF_019186545.1 Solanum stenotomum | reverse complement strand
CAACAACAACAACAACATACCCAGTGAAATCCCACTAGGTGGGGTCTGGGGAGGGTGGAGTGTACGCAGACCCTGCCACTACCTCGTAGAAGTAGAGAGGCTGTTTCCGAGAGACCCTCAGCTCAAGTACATCAAAACCAAGTAAAAGGCTAGGGAAACATTGTGTAAAACATCACATCCAATAAGAAAGCTAGTTAATCAACAGAGGACAGCAACATCAACAAATCAATGAGAGTGAAACGCACTAAAAGCCAGAAGACTAAATGTAACACAAACAAGAACTGCAAGGGAAAGGCACGGACTACTACAAACGCTAACAACCCATACTCTCGCAAGGGAGGACAACACTCTAGCCCTACTAACCTACAACCTTAATACGTGACCTCCACACTTTCCTATCTAGAGTCATGTCTTCGGTGATGCGAAGCTGAGCCAAGTCCTGTCTAATCACCTCTCCCCAATACTTCTTAGGCCTACCTCTACCCCTCCGCGTACCCTCTACAACCAGCCCCTCACACCTCCTCACTGGTGCTTCTGCACACCGTCTCCTCACATGTCCAAACCATCTCAGTCTCGCTTCTCTCATCTTGTCCACCACAGAGGCCACTCCCACCTTCTCCCGGATAACTTCATTCCTAATCATATCACTCCTAGTGTGCCCACACATCCATCTCAACATCCTCATCTCCGCAACATGCATTTTCTGGACATGCGATTTCTTGACTGGCCAACACTCCGCTCCATACAACAAGGCCGGTCTAACTACCACTCTGTAAAACTTACCTTTAAGTCTAGGTGGAATTTTCTTATCACACAAGACTCCAGAGGCAAGCCTCCATTTCATCCAAGCAACCCCAATGCGATGTGTGACATCATCATCGATGTCGCCACTACTTTGGATTATCGACCCAAGATACTTAAAACTTTCTTTCTTAGGAATGATCTGTGTGGCAAGTCTCACATCCCCATCTGCCTCATCCAACGCATTACTGAATACTCAAAGTCGATGTATTAAAAATATTTGAACATTATTTTAAAGAAATAAATTTAGATCAATAAAACGTATTTTAAAAAAGAAAAACAAGAAGACAAGATGAAAAATTATTAATCATTAAATATGAAAATATAATAATTAAATTAAGAAAAATAAATATTTCTAAAAATAAGCCTATGATGTAATTTTCTTATCCACGACTAGTTGTGAATGAATAATAGTTAATTTCTTTTGAGACTACCTATTGTTCGGTTTGCCTAACTTTTCATTCAATGAAAAGGCACAAGCAAAATAATAAAAAAAAATACCAATTAATCGTACTCTTTTAATATTTGTATACATGTTCTTATTGTGAATGAATAATATTCAAAGACATCTTCTTGAGACAAATTATTTTATGTGGGACCGACCTAGATATAGATGTTTCTTCCGTTTTATTTATATGTTATTTTTATTAAAAATAGATAATATTTAATATTTGTCATTTCACAAAATCAATGCATAAATAACACTATTACTCTTATTTTATCCTTGTGAGTCATTGGTCTTGGGCGTTCTCACATCACCTGGAAAAGAAAAAAAGAATCAGCTCAAAGAATGAAGAAGAAGGAAGAGACAAGGCAGAAATGCTTACCAAGAAGTGCAGCGTCGGTGAAAATGAAAAAAAAGAAGAAGGGATTAGAGCTTTTTGGAAAGAGACAAGGATTAGCTAAGAGTAGGGTAGCTGTGCTTATTATTTTATTTGGATTGGGTCCACTTATGGATCAGGTCTTGTTCTTTTTAGTTTTGTGTACATATTGATTTTAATAAAATAATCCTAGGATCAAAAATTTGCTTTAAAATATATATATATTCAAGGAGAAACATATAGAAGGTGATGTGATATCTCTCTGTGATCTCCATTGCCATTTATTTTTTTCCCTCCTTTTTTGGTCCTTTTTCATATTTAAAATAATTATTTTATTGTGAAAGTATCATTTAATTTATTATAAATACATATTATATTAATGAAGGAACATTTATATAAAACAAAGACTCTTCACATGTCAATTTATAAGAAATATTTTTTTATTTTATTTATTATATAAAAAAAAAAGGACAATTACTATTCCTCCATTTATTTTATTCTTTAATGTACAAAATTGAAGAGGTGATGTGACACCTGCCACTATTAATATTTATTTTTTTGTCATTTATTTGACATTTTATGATATTTTTCTGATTAAAATTAAATATATTCATGGAAGTATAAAAGATTATTTATTGGAATTAAATGCTCAATTTTTAAATTATACGTTTTCCCAAAACTTTTAGACTTTTCTTACATCTTCTGTTCATTTCTGCAGGGAAATTGTAACAATTGAATTAAAAATAAGAGTTAAATGTTAGTAATAATAATAATGATTGCAATTAAAATAATTAAAAGCTATATACTGAAAACCAACAGTTACTAATAACAGAGAGGTGTAAGGTAATGAAAAGTCATGAGGCAAAAACTATCATTAAGGGCAGAATTGGAAAAAAGTGACTAATTATTTCTTGATTGTTTAAATTGACAATTAATCTTGGACATCTATTTTTAGTATACCTGCCAAACAATTATGGACGGAGGGAGTATATAATGAAAACCAACAGTTACTAATAATAGAGAGGTGTAAGGTAATGAAAAGTCATGAGACAACTAAGAATTACGCCTATAAATTTATGAGAATGGCAAAGATTCAATGAAATGACTACAAAGTTTTCTTCCCACTTGATGAGGTATGTTGAGTGACTAGCAAATTTCTCTTGTTACTTTTTTCTTTTACCTTATTATTTATTTTCGAAGTATATCATAGTTTTATTTTTATGTAGAAGCAAATAGTATCTTGATTATATATATTTAGATTGCTTTGAATAGTGATATAATTTCTTGACAATTCTCATATGTCTACCCTTTATAGAATATTAAATTTGATTATATGAAATTTTGTGGCATGTTATATAACAATTATTTCGCTATTGATTTGATGATTTTTTTAATTTTTTTTTATGATGTTCAACATGTTTAGGCACTCATTAATGGATAACTAAATTGTAGGGGTGAACACCTTATACTTGACCTGTCATACTTCAAAAGGTATGATACTTCATAGTAATTTTTTCCATTTCTGTAAAAGCTAAATTTTTACTTATTAATATTTTATTTTTCTTACAACTTTTTTATTTCTCTATTATTATTGTAAAATAATAAATATGTCAATTAACCATTCATTAATATTCTTTAATAATTTAAAACTTGATAGTCTTTATTTACATTACTCCCATAATTTTTTATTATCATAACCCCAAAAATAATTAATAGTCATATTATTTCGGTATTCATATTGTAGTTCTATAAATAAAGACATGGTAAAACATTGTAGAAATTATTACATTATAAGTCTCTTAAGATATTATATTTTTGATAAGTAATTCTTATATTCATGTTTTAGTTTGACTTAAATAGTAAAATGAAGGCTATTGAATGATGATCGACCTGTGGGAATGAATGTTGACAAGAGTTAGGAAAATTGTACATTGATTTCATATATTTTTTTCTTCAATTTTTTAAATAATTAAGATCATATAATGATGCACATTATTTATAATTTATCTTAGGTTCTATCCATAATTTTCTTTGTTTTATATTTTATACAATGTTTTTTATTGTTGTAAGTTTATAAAAAAAAAATTGGTTCAAATAAACAACTTATGACATTGTTTGGAGTCATGGGACTACTAAGCAAACGTTTATCTTTGTGAAATCAATTATACGTCTGAATATATATATATAATATACATGTACATATTATAAATATTTCTTCTATTTATATTATATTTTAACAAAATTATTGACATCTTATCATCTTTTTTAATCGCGCGAAGCGCGGATAAGTTCACTAGTTAAATAATAAAAATAAATAAATTCATGTTCATTGATTGAAAACTTGACTTCAAAAAACCAATAAATAATGATAGAATAGTAAACTTACTTAGTTTCTTAATGAATGTGAAATCTAAAATAGTGACATATAAATAGGAACGGAGGGAGTATATCGTAATTCTCTATTTGTATCATACAAATACAGAATTAAGATATACTCCCTCTGTTTCTTTTTATAAGTCATCGTTACTATAAATAGTTGGTCCATAATATTTGTCATTTCATAAAAATAATGCATAAATTATAATATTCTTCCTATTTTACCCTTCTAAGTTATTATCCTTGAAAATATATATTTGATCAACCTAGAAAAACAAAGTGAATAATTCATGTTCATTTGTCAAATTAATTAATCCAAAATAAATTAGTTCAAAAAAAAATTCATTGATTGAAAAGTTGACTTCAAAAAAAATAAATAAATAAGGATAGAATAGTAAACTTACTTAATTTATTAATGCACATAAAATAAAAAATAGTGACATATAAATAAAAACAAAGAGAGTGTCGTATTATATTGTATTAATGAATATAAAATTTGAATAAATTATATTATTTTTAACAGGCCGTAGGAAAAGGAGTCTTTTTCCCGATCAATGAAATGAAAAGGAGTGAGTAGAAAAGAAACTCAAAATTATTTTAAAGGTACTATGAATTATAATAATTAATAATTTAAATATTTTTAAAACATATATAAAATTTGTTGGGCTCTCAAAATTTTATGTATGCCACATAAATTGGGACAGAGAAAATAACACATATTCTTTAAAATAACGTAAAAATATTATAAATTACCATAATTAACAACTTCAAATATTTTTAAGAATATATATATATATATATAAATTGATTGATTTTCAAAATTCTATCTGTGCCACATAAATTGAAACGAAAAAATAATTTATATTGGGCCCGTGTTGGCACGGGCTCGTGTATCTAGTTATTTTATAAATTTTTAAATTGTTAAATCACGAAAAAGATATGCATCAAAATACTTTTTACTATTAGATTTACTTAAATAGTGAATATTCTTTATAAAATTTCATGAAAAACTTTAATGTTATGAGACAAAAAAATTTAATTCAATATTGACGACGTGATTAAAATTAAATGAGAGATAGGATTAAGGAATAGTAAGAAAAATGAAAAAAGTTAGCAAACTAAAGCGATTAATTATAATTAGGAATTACCAACACTTTACAAAAATATTATTAATTTATTATTATGTAATTTAGGGGGTGACAACAAGTAAGTATACAAAAGGTCGCTGCTAAAAATATTTCCAAGTATTAGAAACGACTTTGTACGGATAAACATAGTTGTTTACAAAAATACTCTTCACAATTCTGGTGAAAAAGATTTAATTTTTTTTTGAAGTCTTTAACAATGCTAATGCATGCATTAAAATCTCTGGCATTACTCAAGGATATTGCTGGAGTTGTAGAGACCTTCAAATTTCCATAGGCATTTTGATACATTCTACGTATCTTAAGTTAAGAACACAATATTATAATGTCTTCTTTACTTTTTTAAACAACACTATTCAGACATGATTAAAATAACCCTATTAATCATACATGATTAAATTTTTTTTTTTTTAATGTATATATAGTAGATGTGGAATTCCCTTTGACTTCTTTGTATATTTATTTCTTCATATTTTGAACCTGTGTAAGATAGAACTGCAATAATATCTTTTTTAGTCTGGTTAGGTTTGCCTCTTCTGTTACACTCCAAAACCATATTGTTGCTTCTTTCCTTAGTATATAACTGAATAATATCAAATTTCAACCAGCCCAATTTTTTCTTTTTCATATCTCAATACAATAACAGTAAATTCCTTGAATAACTTTTATTAGGTAATCGAGAAAAGTTTCCACAATCCAGTACAAGAAAGTAATCACATAATTCAGCATGAACCAATGAGACATGATATGTCTTTGTTAGGTCTTTCATGCTGTTTTAAGGAACGACTTATTTGTGATGACAAAGTTACCACATAATATTCCAAATAAAGAAACTCTAATAAGCTGAAGGCACAGTAACATTGTAAGGATCATCATATGTTGCAACATTGCCTGGCATTGAAAATACAATCTACAAAGGTAAGAAGCACCACTTGATCAGTTGTTTTACTTCTCAGATTTGGTGAAACAGTTTGAAGTTATGTACCTGAAGACCTGCTTGCTGAACTCTTAACTTTGCATACTTCAGTTGCTGCTCGGAGAGAGTTATACCAGTATATTTACATCCCGTTTGCTTAACAACTTCCACAGCTAAACTTCCCCAACCACATCCGATCTCTAAGATGTGATGTTCCTTCTTAACTTTTGCCTAAAAAGATCAGAATCAGAATCAAGTGAGCCTCGAACTTTATGTAGAAATGAGGGAGTATCTACTCTGTTGACAGCTTACCTTTTCGATGAGAAGAGAAATCTTCCTCTCCTGTGCAACTTTCAGGTCTTCCTCGTGACTCTAAACAATCACAGAAGGAAAAAAGATTACCTTCATGAATGCGATTAAAAAACAGAAAATGAATCTTTGAGTTCTTACCGTAAATATTGCACATGAATATGTCATTGTCTTGTCTAGAAACAGCGAGAAGAGCTCATTACTCTGAAAAAAGCGATAAATATACTTATCAGCCTATGTAAGATGACAACGTTACAAGAAAACAGCAGAAAGTGACTAACTGTACAAGTTATTTACCAGGTCATAGTGACGAGAGATGTTCCTACGAGCCTGAGTCAGGGTGCTCTGATTTGAAACACATCGGATGAAGTACTTTGCAGATGACACTGCAGCTGTAAAAAGAAGTGGTGTCCACCATCCTCTGTAGATACAGGTAACCAAAAAAACTTTTAACGTGTCAACGGAAGTTGTAATGTCCTGATTACAGTTTCTGTTAACTATTTACCTTTTCTTACTAGACCTTGTGACAGATGCTTTCAAATCTCTGTTGTTAACAAAAATCAGTAAAAGAATTCAGGATGCCAAGTACCAAAAAAAAAATCTATTGACATAGAAATAGAGTCATTTTCTCACCATGAAAAGATTAAGAAGACCATCGTTCTTATCAACAAAAGAGAAGTCTCCATGAATAAAAGCATCAGCAAGACCTAAGTCACCTTGAGTTGCAACCTGTAAGTGATTAGTTTATGTCAAAGAATTTATCCTTCCTTTACATTTTTCTTCTTTAGTTGCTCGATGAATAAGAGAGATGGAAAAAAAAAACTAACACTAGTTACCTTCCAGTAAAATTGTGGACTATGAACTCTAAGAGAAACTTTGAGAGAGCATTTTTTCTCTATTCCTTCAAATGTGAACATTGTACCTCCTTCTTCTAACATGCTGATCACAGAAAAATATTAGTCTAAAAACAACGTATGCATGATTCGTTTATGTAGTTTAAGTATATAAGAGCATACTTTCTCATTGAAGTAGTTTTGCCGAAACTGGATGTATAGAAATACCATGTTGTTAAGCATTTTGGACTATACAAAATGAAACTGTTATAACTCACATTAAGCATCCTGTAGCGATGAAACTCTTGAGAAATCTAGTAACGAGGAAGCGTGCTCCTGTTTCTTCCCAGGTAGGTACCATCTGTTTCGGATTTTTCAGGATACTAAAGTTTTTCTTAAGTAGTCCTTGTGCAGCAATAGTACCTGCCTGAGAAGCAGCATAAAAAACAGATTGTTGTCGGTGGTGGAGCCAGGTAGAGCCTCCATTCAACGAAATACAACACTACTCATTCATGATTAAATTTATTTTTTTATGTATATATTATATAATAGATGTGGAACTCCCTTTGACTTCTTTGTATGGTTATTTCTTCATATTTTGAACCCCGTGTATGATAAAACTGAAATAATATCTTTTTTAGTCTGGTTAGGTTTGCCTCTTCTGTTCCACTCCAAAACCATATTGTTCCTTCTTTCCTTAGTAATTGAATAGTATCAAATTTCGACCATCCCTAATTTTTTCCTTTACCTATCTCAATACAATAACAGTAAATTCCTTGAATAACTTTTATTAGGTAATTGAAAGAAGTTAACACAATATAGTACAAGAAATTAATCACATAATTCAGTATGAAGCAATGAGACATGATATGTCTTCATTAGGCCTTTCATGCTGTTTTGAGGAACTGATTTATTTGCAAAGACAAAGTTACGATATATAATCCAAACAACCGAACTCTAATAAGCTGAAGGTACAGTAACGTTGTAAGGATCACCAAATGTTGCAATATTGCCTGGCCTTGAAAATACAATCTACAAAGGTAAGAAGCACCACTTGATCAGTTGTTTTACTTCTCAAATTTGGTGAAACAGATTTCTTGTACAAAAAGGGAATAAGTGCCATGCATGCTTTACTATTGAAGATATAATTTAATAAATAAAAGCTTGTCCCCTCCAACGACTTAAGTTTTAAAATAAAGTAGTTCACATAATTGAACATGATATAGACAGAGTTTGAGTTTCACTGCTACCCTTAAAGCGGCATGTCAAAAATATGCCTAAGTGTATTGTATTGTTAGTTTAGACGAGGCGTAAACATAATTCAACATTGCTTTTATGTTTTTATCTAACCTTTTCCCCTTTACAACCACCTCAATCTACTCCTGCATTTCCACTTATTCCAACAAAAATATTGACATTATTTTCTTTCTTTGCTACCTACAAGTATCACTGAGCACCATCCAAAGATTTATCACCATACCTGATAATCTCCTATCGTGCATGTTTTAAATCCAGCAGCACAATAGTCAAAGTAGTACTCCCATGTCCTGATGAACTTGTCATCGAATCCCAAAGCACGAATTTGGCTAGTGACACAGAGTTATCAATAGTTAAGTATCAGCATTGAGAACTAATGAAGCTACAAATGATTCATGAAAGGAAAAGTCTTAAACTCAGTGGAGAAGGCTGATGAATTAGTTTTGTTTTGTTACCTCTTGTTTTTCAGGAGGTTTTTCCTCCAACATCTCAGTGTCTGATAGTAATGACTTCCTATATTTTCCAGGTGCTCTACACTGCATTTATATTATTTATCAAATTCTTTCCGAAATAAATGTTTTTGAAAATGTGACGAGCATGCTAGTGCAAAATCACAATATCAACTCTTTCTTACCATAGTCTTGATGCAGCAGTCATGGCTGATGTTACTTGACTTAGTGCATGAAAGCTTCCACCTGGGAATATATACTCTCTCAGGAAGTCTGTGCTATGCCTGTGATCGCCATACCTCTGGTCCGGTATTGAAATGAACTAGGGAAATCCAACACTTATAAAAAGCAGCACATAAAACAAGGGCGACATAACAGTGAAGAAATATTGATGTCGGAAAGTGAACCTTTCATAGATTTTTCCTATACATGTATTATCTTAATTCACGTATTAGGAAATTAATTTAAGAGTACATGTTTTATTCATGAACTAGGGAAAGAAGAAAAAGTTCAGTACTAAATTAAGGTACATGTACTAGACTATATTTGTACACTCTACCCTCCCCAGACCCCACCTAGTGGGATTTCACTGGGTATGTTGTTATTGTACTAGACTATATTTGAGAGTGAACAAATTAAAGTGGAATGTGTTTGAGAGGTCGCTTGAAATTCATTACCTGCAGAACTAGAAGTCCATCTTCTGCCAATGCAGTCTCACAACAAGAAAAGAATTCCCCTATGAAATCATGACCAACATGTTCCAACATCTCGCTGCAGAAAATGATTGTAATACTAGCTCGACATGTAGTGAGTAATACAATATGTCAAGATTTAGGAGGATAAAAACTCACACTGATATAATCCTGTCATATTTGTCCTCATTTGGGATTTGGCGATAGTCACAAAGGATAAATGTAATTTGATCCTGTGAAAAGGTTTCATTGATCAATTGAATATTAATAGATAACCTCAACAACATACCCAGTGAAATCCCACCAGTGGGGTATGAGCAGGGTGGTGTGTACGCAAACCTTACCACTAACTTGTGAAGGTACAGAGGTTGGTTTCCTATAGAAACCCGTCTCAGGTAAAACATTTCAAAGAAGGTATATGAAAAGGGAATACAATAGTGAAGAATCAATGATGAAAATAAAGGAGAAAAGAACAATAGAAACAACAAAAAATACCATAACCGAAGAAAAGAAAAGAACAAGTAATAATTCAAATCGAAGAACAAGATAATAAGAGAGTAATAATAATACTATGAATGAGGAAAACTAGACACCACTCTACTACCTAGACACTACACGGCCTAGCTATAAAGTTGCTCAGATTTGGCTTGCAAGTGTTAAGCAGATCATATTCCCATGTTAATCACTCAAGGACAACTGTGGGCATGCATCATATAAAGAAGCATTTTAGTTAATTTTGTGTCATCATTTCACTGGCCTGACTTGCGACCTAGTTTGTTCAGGAGCTCTTACAATTTAGAAGCAAAAAATGGAAGAAGGTTTAGTTTATGAAGTGGAATTTAGTTGCTTTATCATTTGCCTCAGTTTTAGAAATTATATGTAGCGTACGCTTCATGTTGTTAGCATCCAGAAACTTTTAAGCTTCCATAGACATTGTAAGTACTATACCTGAAGGCCTGCTTGTTCTACTTTCAACTGTGCATATTCCAGTTGCTGCTCCGAGAGAGTTATACCAGTATATTTGCATCCTGTTTGCTTGACAACTTCAACAGCCAAACTTCCCCAACCAAATCCAATCTCTAAAATGTGATGTTCCTTGCTAATTTTTGCCTAAATAGAATAGAAGCAGAATCAAATTATGCCTGCAGTTTATGCAGAAATGGAAGACACTTTTACTTAGTTGATGACTCACCTTTCTGATGAGAAGAGAGATCTTTCTTAGCTGTGCATCTTTTAGGTCTTCATCCTCACTCTAGAAAAGTTATGAAAGAAAGCTAGATCACTATGGAATGAGATACAAGAATAGGAAATAGAGATTTCAATGGGAATTAGACTTAGGCATTTTGAAACAATAAACTATAAATAGAAAGAAAGACAAAATAAATAAAATGCTTAATTAAAAGTTTTAAAACACAAGATGGATAAGAGAATTGAACCATCAACCTCACTCATACAGGCGCACCTAATATTCATTTGTACCATAGGACTCTTTGAACTTATTAGGTCCGTGCACATCGCACAAACAAACACACACATATAATAAAGTTGGAGGGAAGCATGAGTGGCTTTCTCTGATGTCATTACTATTGTATAAGATTTACCTAGCTATGCATTTGAATTTTTAATATTTAAAATGGTTTGGTAATTAAATTTGGTACATGTTTGTCCTTGTAATTTGCATATGATACAAGGAAATAATGTCACTTGAAAAGTTAAATGGAAATAATACAGCTTTATAATGTCACTTGAAGACCAAAGAGACTCGGACACCCGGTGCAAATCAAAAAAAAAAAAAAAAAAAATGTCACTTGAAGACCACAGCCAGTAGAATTTCAAACAAGTGAAAATAATTCAGCTCAACATACAAAAAAAAAAGTGTCAAACATTTAAAAGTTTGAGATCTAACCTTAAAAATTGCACATGAGTATGTCATTGTCTCATCCAGAAAGAGTGAGAAGTGTTCATTACTCTGGAAAAAACAATTAGCACCACAATGCTTAGCATCTACTCAATGGAAGCCCATTTTACACAATAGCAACTGCAAAATATGGCCAGGATTGAGTACTTCAATTACCAGGTCATAATGGTGAGAGATATTTCGACGAGCCTGAGTCAGGGTGTTTCGATTTGAAACATGCCGAATGAAATATTTTGCAGATGACAGTCCTGCTGTAAAAAGCAGTGGTGTCCACCAGCCTCTAGAGCTACACGAAGTGTTGACGAACCTTAGCATGTGAACAGAAGTTTGTGTTTCTTGATTTCAGGTCAGGAAACTATTTTACCTTTTCTTGCTAAATGTTTTAACAGATGCTTTCAAATCTCTGTTGGCAACATATATCTGCAAAAGAATTTAGGAAGCTAAGTACCGACAAGGAGGTATTTACGAAGATATTGAGCCATTCCCTCACCATGAAAAAATTAAGAAGACCTTCATGCTTATCAACAAAAGAGAAATCCCCGTGAATAAAAGCATCAGCAAGGCCTATGTCAGCTTCAGTGGCAACCTGCAAGAGATTGTGTCTGTCACAAAATTTGGGTTTATTTTTTGATCAGTTGTAGGGGTAAAAGAAAATTTCCATTTACCTTCCAGTAAAACTGTGTACTATGAACTCTAAGAGAAACTTTGAGAGAGCATTTCTTATCTGTTCCTTGGAAGGTGAAAATTGTACCTCCTTCTTCCAACAAACTGTGTATTGAAGCATGCAAAATTATATCCAGATATATTAATTATCACGAAAAGAAAACTCAAAAATCTCGGAGTGATAAAAAAATTGTGATTCACACGTGATTTATTTTGCAGCAGATTTTCCACTTGTATATGAGCTTTTAGCCAAAGAGATTGGAATAAAAGAAGTTATTTTCTCAATAAAATAATCGTTCTGCATCCCGTTACCAGTAAATTAGCAAGAACACAAATGTGATAAAATGAGAAATGGGATTGATGGAAATAAAGAAGTTGTCAGACATGTATCTGCCGTTATTTTGGAATTAAAGCAATACAAGGTGAAACTATCATCACTCACATTATGCATCCTGTTTGAATGAAACTTTTGAAAAATCTAGTAACAATAAGACGTGCTCCAGTTTCAGGCCAGGTTGGTACCATATGCTTGGGGTTGTCCCGAATACTACAACTCCTTCTAAGCATTCCATCTGCAATAACAATACCTGCCTGAGAGGACCAAAAGGTAGGCAATCATCCAAATGAGACCAGAGGGACAACAAAACTATAAATTTATTGAGCGTAAGGTGATACTTCAAGTTAAATCTGTTGAGCTTTTATTAGCAGAAGCAATACTACCTTTAGTCCATTAGCATGGAAGCCATAGCCTGAAAGTATTGAAACAAAAGTACATAAATAAGCAGTGAAACACAAGGCGAAAAATAACGTTTGTGCACTAAAAGGAAGCAAAGACTAAAATCAGAACAACTCAAGCTACAAGTGCTACCGGTAGGTTTCCTTTAACCTTATGTGGAAACAAGGCAATGAATAAACCAAGACACTGGGTTGTTGTGATCAGTTGCTGGCATCAAGTTGAAATAGAAAGAATGAAGAGGCGGAAATGAATGAAGCACTCTTTGAAAAGAGAGGAAATAGAGACATAGTCATATTATCCTTGAAGAGTCAGAATAATCTCTTAAAACGTACTTAATGGTGCAAAATCCTTATTGTTTAGAGAACGTAGAGAACTATAAAACGCAGTGAGTGGTGCAAATTCAAACTTATTAACTGCAATTTCCCAGGACTAATGCAGAGAACTATAAAACGTCTAGAGAAAGAAACTTTACTGTTTTCATATGGTAGGTTCTGCAATAATTTAAATGACAATAGTGAGTGGTGCAAAATCCTTAAAGTTACACATAAAGGAACAGGTTCTCTAAATTCAACACAATTGAAGTCTAACAGCTAACTATGTACGATAGCAGGTTACAAAGGAGCATTTATCTTGAAGCAACTCTCCATAAAAAGAGATTCATACCTTGATATACTCCACAAAACCATATTCCTCTCTTCCCTTGGATTTGATGTAGCTCACGTGAAGCTTTTGATGCAGCAACTGAGGGGACTGGGTGGCTTGTTCTCCACTTAAGCAACGTATGCTCTGGTGTGTGAGGAGGATCGAGGGTTACAAGATAAGAAAGCTTTGAGTCACCAAGATTCTGTAAATTTAGACAGGTCATAAGTAAGATAAAAGACTCCTCACTGTAGAATACTATCTTCTACTCTCTATAGAAGGTCCTAAATCACTGTATTCCACAACACACCTGGATTATATTGAGCCAATATGTTGCACATCCTCTATTATTTATGGTTCCAAGAAAGTTACAAGCACTCCATGCTGCCGGGTCACGAGGCAGGAATGTTTTGTCACGATGTAGGAAAGTATCACTGTTGTAGAGAAGAGAAAATGTATTTTATATTTTGATACAATAAATCTTATGAGGTAGTGCTCCTGGGTGGAATTATTAACTATATTAATATCGGCCTCAATAACCATTTTCATATTATCTCAGGAAACTAGCAGGTTTTAATTGACTAATAGCAACCACCATTAAAACATGCACTAAACTTCATTAAAGCACAAAATAGAAAATAAAAGTACTAACATGGCTCTACATTTATTACTTTTTTTTAGAAGAAGATAAACCAAGGTGTTCAAAAGAAGGAGACGAAAGTACCTATGGACATACTGGAAAGCACCCAGTATTCTTGTTTCATCAAATGTTGCCTCTTTTCCCAACATGTCCAGAGTATCTGGTGCATGTGTAGCCATAATGCATCCATCAAATATTTCGTTGGCAACGTTATTGCACGTTATGGTACAACCTGCGATGGCTCTTTCTTTTACATTTAGAATCACAAGTAGTTTGTAGCTAAATGATGGTAACACAGTGCAGCTGATCAAAGCCTTTTTCTTTGATAAGCACCAAATTAACTCTATCTAGAACAACATCACTTGAAAAAATGTCATCAAATGAAGCATGAATTAAGAAACACAAGTTAGTCAACAAAAATGGTTTTTGATCTTTAGTCAGATCCACTGATGTCTTTATTGTAGAAAAGTGGAGGGAATATGAGAGATGCCAATTAAGAATACAATCAAAGAAACAATAAGGTGAAGACAAAATCTATAGTGGATATGAATCCAAGGGTGTGGCCTAGTGATTTCTTCCCATTTGTCCAAGCCTTGGCATGTAGAGTTACCCAGTAATTGTGCTGGTGGGGGGCAGGGCAGAGCTACAAGCAGTCTGAGTTTGGCAGAGCCCAGTAGCTTTGGTTCGTACCTTGTATTTGTGTTTTAAAATCTACTTAATGTAAGTAAAAAATTTATTCAGAACCCATTAATCTATCTTTTCAGAATCTAGAACTCATAAACTCAAAAACTTAGCTTCGCTTCTAGCGCTATGAGGTAGTAAGTATCTATATGGAATAGTCGTGGTGTGTGCAAACTAGTCCGAACACCATTGTTATGTGAAAAAACACTATTAGATATCGATGAAAGTACCCTTCTCAACACATTATGATAGGGTTTTTACATTTAATAAATTGCCCATAGGTAAAAGCCTATCTGTTTTCAACAGATGTATGCCTATTTACTCCTATGATAAAAGAAACAACACACCACACACTTGTAAGAAGCCATAAATAAAACCAAACTAGACCTTCTTCATTTGTCGATACAGATCTTACTTCACAACCAGTTCTTATTTGACATCCTCTCTTCTCAAGCTCCTCCTTAACCTGCATTCAATGCCCCCGCCAAATCACTCACAAGGCCGAAACATGCTTAAAAATTCATGCAAGATAGTGAAAATAGGTGATTGCTTGTAGTTATCCTCAGGGAAATCGTAAGAGTTTTGAGGTATCTATGAATTAAAAATCACCTTGTTTATATGTGATTGCCATCTTACAGTGAGCAATTGAGAGAGACCAAAGAGCTGTATAGAAAGAAACAAAAGCACCCTTAGGTACAAGGGCAATAAAATGATAAGGTAATTCAAATTCAGTATCTTGCATGCAACATATTCAACAATAGGCTATAATTCACACACTACACTAATTGAACAGCAGATAAGAGAACAAATACCTGCAGAAGATGGTGGTCGTGGAAGAATGAAAGAATGTAATAAGCAGAAAATCCCAATACTCTTGCTACGGGACAAGACCAGATTGAAGCACATATTGGAATCTGTGAAACAATTTGTTGAATGATCAAAAAGGCCAAATACAAGTATCAAGAAATCAATAACTACGACAGACAGAAACATCACCAGATAAGCCTTCTGAAATAACTCCGAATAGCCATGTGACTCAATAAACTGCCCTAATGTTTCATTGTGATCAATGTCAGGATTATTGTCCAGTGCTTCAAGGTAACTGCAATGCAGTGAGAAATGTATTCATGATAAAATAAACTCCATTGAAGAAAGCTCTTTCACTTGACACATAAAAACAGAAGAATTTAGTACATTTCCATCAAATGCATGATCTTCAAATGAACAAAGAAGACTCTGTGCTCTAAATTTCTAATTATGAGATCAGTGTAAATCAACAAATTGGTCAAAAAATAACAAACACTAATAAGAAGCCACATATGTAAAGATAAAAAAGTTATTGGTACCTTATGACATCCTGCTTGAATCTGCTAATTTCTCTAATCATTTGCCAAAAATACGGATTCAACAAATTCTTCTTTTGTGCAAACAAACTAGAGAATCCATTACGGGTACTCCATTCACAACCAAGGCCTTGGTCTAAGCTCACTGAGAATGACATATCAGTGATTTCCATATCAACTCCAAGGCTCTCAAAAAATTCCATCATGTTTGGATAAGTTACCTGTCAAATGCACGATTACAGCATCCACATTCCACATATGTTGTTCATACCAAACGATGGGGTTAAAAAAACTCTAGCTACAGCCATTCCAATTAAATGCCCGAAATAAGGATACAAAGAGCAGAAATGATGCGATTTCGATTGAACAAACAAATGATTTTACCCATAGAAACCCAAAAATGATTGGATCAAAATTGAGTTTACATTGAATATATACCTTACTAACTTTCTTTGACACATCAATATGCACCAGAATTATAACCCCAGGCCTAACTGCCAAGGCATATCAGCAGTTGAATTCATGGACCAGGCGTTTGCCTTATTTTCCATCACATTCTGATGTGAAATTTGCCAAAGGCAAGTTTCATAGCGAATGGGAGTTTAACCACCAGCACTCCATCAGCCTGTGAACTCATAAATTTTGGTTCTGCCCCAATTTTATAGCATTGTTTCATTGAGCTTTCACACAAAAGATAATGGCCCTTTCGAGTTCAAACTGTCACTCTCTGTGACCATTAAAGTAACCACCAAAAACTTGATTTGCCTAAGTCAAGTTTATCTTCCGAAGACTTTCAAATTCCCTGCCAAATACTAGTATATTGGCTCTGTTACAATTTGTCATACTGGAGACTGGTTCTTAAGCTTATTTTATCCAATTTAACTCCTGACAGAGGCAACTTTCTAATAATGGATTCCATTTTTCCTTAATGCCAGAAAATGAATGGAACAATAAATAGCTAAGGTATGAAACTGGCGAAAAGATGATAGTTTAGCTATGATTTTGACCATTAAATAATATTAAAATGTACCAATAGAGCTATCACAACAAAATGTAATTACATCATATTATATGCTGTCTATAACAACATTTTGATATAGTAGCCAAGAAATATGGGACGATGTTATAGAGAGATTTGATTATATATGCATGTGTTTAATTTATGAGCATTTAGTGGTTATCAAATACGTAAATAAGTCAAAAACGTTTCTATTTAAACTATCTTGGTCGTTGTATAAAGTTACTGCAACACCCTCTAACCGTACTTACCCGATTGAAGACCATAAAACCAAGGTCAAGATCGACGCCATCGACAGTAACGGTCTTAGCATGGCCACCGAGATAATGTTCCTTCTCATAAACCACAACTTTGACACCAGATTTTGCCAATTCATATGCAGAAACCAGTCCACTTATCCCTGCTCCCACCACTGCTACTTTCATTTTTTGTCACTTGGGCTTCGAAGTTACAAACTACAATGACAATTTATAAGATTAAAAAGGGTAAAGAGCAAACGTTAAAAGTATTGTAGCACGTGGACGTGGTTAGTTATACATTCACAAGACCTTTTTGGATATTGCTAGAGTAGTTTTAAAGTTGAATGAAAACATTGGAGTTGAGGATTAAATTTATAATGGTGACAAACATACTATTACTCAACTAATTGTTATTAGTTCATAAATTAACACTAAATTTGTATGGATATTAAAGAAAGGAAATGAAGTGATAGAGTACTAGTTGTAGAGCTTCCTTTAACATTATTATTGTGGAAATCACAGAGTGTATTTAATTTTTGGGTCCATCCCCTAATTTCCATCTAAATTACTTGCATGATGGCTCCCAAGAAAGATCAACTTCGCGCGTAGAAAATATTTGGGCGATTTCTTTTCTTCCTTTTTTCTATTTTGTTTTTGGAGCTCACGAGTTATATTGTAATGTATAAAACATTGAGACAATTCTCTCATTTTAACACATAAATTTTTGCTAATTATGTGTCATTTGCCAAATGTTAAAATATAACTCAGGACATTAGCTTATTATAAATAATTACATCCTTATATATGATGCTTTATATTGAACAAAATTACTTAAAATTTTTGAAGGTCTCCAGATCTGGATGTCACAAAAATATAGGTAAGTCTTTTTCTTGAAAAGAAAAGATTTTCTGTGATTGGTTAGAAGATTACCTTGAGCATTATTATCTTTGTATCATTATTGAAAGGGAAAAAGGATCAAATATGTCACCAAATTTTGAGAAAAGACTCATCTATGTCATTCGTTAAAAGTTTGATTCATCTATATCATTTCCGTTTGAGAAAAGACTCATCCATGTCATTATTTGTTAACTGAAAACAATTTCGGTAGTGAAAAATCATTTTTTATACGTGGTCAATTATTTTTTTTTTGATTTGCACCGGGTGTCCGAGTCTCTTTGAGCCCCGACTAATCCCGGGGGTGCACAGGCCCTCGGCAAGGAGTTTCCCGCAATTGCACCACGGTTAATTCAGGTTTTACCCAGTCCGATGGCCCTCAGAAATTGTTTGCACCTACTGGGTTTCGAACTTGAGACCTTGAAAGGGAGCAAACCCCAAGGCTCAAGTCAATTGCCAGCAGGCCAACCCCTGAGGGTTATACGTGGTCAATTATTATTCAGACACGTCTATAATTAATTAAAAAAAAATCCCAACTATGCCATCAAACTTTGAGAAAAGCCTCATATATGTCATACGTTAAAAGTTTGGCTCGTCTATGCCATTTCAATTAACAAATGATGGCATAAATGAGCTTTTTCTCAAACGAAAATGGCATAAATGAGCCAAACTTTTAACAAATGATATAGATAAGCCTTTTCTCAAAGTTCAATAGCATATTTGAGCCTTTTCCCTTAGAAATATATACAAAACAAATAAGGATAATTGTCACAAAGAACTCAAAATAGCTCTTTATTTATTACATAACATAAATAATTAGGAATCAACACAGACAATGAAGAGGAGAATAATTATTTGGTATATTACATAAATGTGCCCTTTAACTTAACCTCATTCCACATTTATATCCTCTAATTTTGGGTACGCACAAGTAGACACTTAAACTTGTATAAAGTTGAACAAGTAGACAAATATTAGTCCTATGTGGCATAATACACATAGGACACCACGTCAAACACAAATTTCCACGTAGGATGTGTTTGTCTAATTTTTTAACTTTATACAAGTTTAAGTGTCAACTTGTGCACACCCAAAGTTGGAAGACATAAATGTAAAATGAGGCCACGTTAAAGGGTATAGTTATGTATTATGTCTCATTATTTACTTGGGAATGTGGTATAATAGCTATATGGTATTATCTGCATTATTTAACCATATGTGGTATTTACAACTAGAAATTAACAATTTTGACCAAAAAATAAGGTCCACATCGATGAGGTGTAATTATGGGGGGGGGGGAGTCAATCATACTAATTACAGTGTTTATAGGTCCATCCCCTAATTGGCATGTGCTAAATTACTTGGATGAGAACTCCTAAGAAAGATCTATTGCGTGTGTAGGCAATTTTACTCTTCCCTTTGTATTTTAAAAGTAATAATAATTATTTTAAGTCTGACTTTATAAGAATATTAATGAAAAAGTTCAAAATATAAAATATGCATGTACTATATTGAGAAAGTAACGAGCCAAATGAAAGTCTTCTGGTTGATTAGAAGAAGATTATAAAAATAAAAACAAGTACATAATATCGAGTACTTCACGTTTGAAAATTTCATTTCTAAAACTTAAAATTAAATTTAAAGAAAATACTAGCATTAAATTTGAATTATTTGGATCGTTACTTCACTGTTAGCTTCTTTTTTTAATTACCTTGCACCTAAGATGTTGTACTCATATCTTTGTTCATATTTAATGTGCAAATAGGGGAGGGGGCAAACACTTTTGACTTTTAATCTTGAAAGTTTGCTCATGGGACGAGAGGAATAAAAGTTTTAAACTACCCATTTTCAAGGGCATCGGGTGTAGGAGCCACAAGCTCATCTATAGGTTCGGCAGAACTCAAAACTTTGGCACAAGTCATGTGTTTGTGTTTAAAAATCCACTTCAACTGTAGAAATAATTTATTTAGAACCCAATAAGTTAAACTTTCTAAAATGTGATATTTATAACCTTAAAATCTGAGCTCCGCCTCTGTGTGCAACACCATTGATCTCAAGCCTCAATAAAAGCTTATTTATGTTTGTAGTCAACACACTCTCCTTTAGGAGTCACATTGTTTCTCCCTTTTTACTTTCCATAATATAATCTCCTTTTAGGTTATCAAACTCCTTTATCTTGGTTTTGCTATCACTTCACTTAACATATGCTACTCCCTTCGTCCACTTTATGTGACACTCTTTTTTAATAAGAATGACATTTTATATATTTAGTATTAATTTAACTTTTATATGTTTATTTTACCTTTAATGAGATGTTAAGATGTTTTATAGTCACACAAATATCTAGAAGTTTAATAGGAAATGTCGAGTAATGTCAACATCTTACCTATGGAAGGCCCACGAGGAGGCTGAGGTGGCCCAGATCGGAAACATGATTGAACATGACACTTGCTTGGTGGGCTTAGTTAAGAAATAAAGTTGCACCCTTTCTATCAGCTATAGTTTTTGGATAAAGGTAAACGCTTGATCCTAACATCCAGTATCAGATTCAAGGTCATGGGTTTGATTCCCAAGAGCAACATATGATGCATGAGGCAGGCAGTGTTATGAAAGGCGCTCGCCTCTCGCCAAAGGTGATGAGGCGAGGCGAGGCGAATTCAAAAAGGCGAAATAAAGTTGTACCCTCTCTATTAGCTATAACTTTTGGCATGATGGTAAACGCTTGATCCTAACCGGGGATATTTCCTATTTCAGTATTAGTAATTTCCCTGAATAACACTTATTAGGTAATTGGAAAAAGTTAAACACAACATAGTACAAGAGAATCACAGAATTAAGAATGAGCCAATGACACATATGTCTTGATTATGTCTTTCATGCTGTTTTGAGGAACTGATGACAGTTCAAATAAAATATTCCAAAACAAAGGGACTCTAATAAGCTGAAGGCACACCATTGTAAGGATCACCAAAAGCTGCAACATTGCCTGGCCTTGAAAATACAATCTACAAAGTATAAGCACCACTTGAGTTGTTTTACTTCTCAAATTTAGTGAAACGAATTCAAGATTTCTTGTAGAAAAAGGGAATAATTCCATGCATGTATTTTACTGTTAACGACACAATTTAATAGATAAATTAAAAGTATGTCCACTGCAACTGCTTGAGTTCTTAAATGAAGTAGTTCACATAATTCAACATGATACAGCGTGAGTTTGAATTTCACCGCCACCTTTCACAAAAAAGAAAAAAAAATTGAAGAACATGAAATGGCATGTGAAAAAGATATGCAAGTGGATAAAATTTTGTACAATTTCTAATAACTTAAATTTTTAAATGAGGTAATTAACATAATTCAAGATCGCCTTTATGTTTTTATCTAGCCTTTTTTCCTTTATAACTACCTCGATCTACTCCTCCTGTATTTCCACTTGGTCCAAACAAACATATTTACATATGTCATCGATATAGTGGTTTTGCCCTATAAAATATTTCAAAAGATTTATCAACTTAACTGATAATCTCCTTGTGTGCACGTTTTAAATCCAGCAGCACAGTAGTCAAAGTAGTACTCCCATGTCCTGATGAACTTGTCATCGAATCCCAAAGCAAGAATTTGGCTAGTGACAACGTTATTGATAGTCAAGTATTAGAAGTTAGAACTGATCAAGCTATTATGATTCATGAAGAAATCGGGTTTATTCAGCATAGAAGGATGTGGACTTATTTTGGTTTTGTTACCTTTTGTTTTTTAGGAAGTTTTTTCGCCAACATCTCAGAGTCTGATAATAATGAATTCCTATCTCTTCCACATGCACTACACTGCATTTATATCATTTATCAAATTCTTTCAGAAAGAAAGGATTTAGAAAGATTGACAAGCACGTACGCGAGTCTTTCAAAAGCAGCATAAAGAAATAAGTTCAAGTTCACAAAATCAACTTTTTCTTACCATAGTCTTGATGCAGCAGCCATGGCTGATGTTACTGGACTTAGAGCAGGCAAACATCCACCTGGGAATATATACTCTCTCATGAATTCTCTGCTATGCCTGTGACTGTCATATCTCTCTTCTGGTATTGAAATGAACTAAGGAAAGCCAACAGCGTGTGAAAAGCAGCACATCAAAACTAGGGCAGCAGAACAGTGAAGGAAATTTTTTTATAACAAAGTGGAATAAATGTCATGTTGGAACAAGAAAAGCCTTCCTTAGATTTTTGCTCCTTCTCTCCTAATTCTCTGATAATTGAAGGCAAAAGCGAGCAAAGTGGAATGTGTCGAGGGGTCAATTTAATTAATTACCTGTAGGACAAGAAGGCCATCCTCTGCCAGTGCAGATTCACAGCAAGTAAAGAATTCCTCCATAAACTCATGACCAACAGCCTCTAACATCTCGCTGAAAATGATTATAAGTACAACTATCACACTGGCTCGACAGGTAAAGATCGGTAATACAATATATGTCCAGATGTACAGATGGATAAAAGCTCACCATGATATAATCCTGTCATATTTGTCCTTATCTGGGATTTGGCGATAGTCACATAGGAGAAATGTAATTTGATCCTGTTAAAATATTTCTTTGAATTGAATATCAACAGATAACCCTAGCTTTAAAGTTGCTCAGATTTGACTTGCACGTGCTATGCAGGGAATGAATCATACAAAAGAAACTGGAAGAAGGTTTAGTTCATGATGTGGAATCTATTGTTTGCCTCAGCTTATAGCAATTATAGTGCAGTATAAGTTTCAGATAAGTAATCTAGAAAATTTGAGCTTCCATAGACATTGTAAGTACTATACCTGAAGACCGGCTTGCTCAACTCTCAACTGTGCATACTTTAATTGCTGCTCGGAGAGAGTGATACCAGTATACTTACATCCTGTGTTCTTGACAACTTCCACAGCAAAACATCCCCAGCCAAATCCAATCTCTAAAATGTGATGTTCCTTGATAATTTTTGCCTAAATAGAATAGAAGCAGAATTAATTTTTTGTAGAAACAGTGATGACTTTTTACTTAGTTGATGACTTACCTTTTCAATGAGAAGAGAAATCTTTCTCAGCTGTGCAACTTTCAGGTCTTCATCCTCACTCTAGGAAAAAAAAAGAAACAAAACTGAATTTAAAGAACAGGAGATTTAGCTCAACATAAGAAGAAAAGTGGCAAGCATTTAAGAATTTGAGAGCTAACCTTGAATATTGCACATGAGTATGTCATTGTCTCATCCAGAAAGAGTGAGAAGAGCTCATTACTCTAGAAAGAACAATTAACACCACAATGCTTAGCATCTATTCAATGGAAGTCCATTTTACACAATAGCAACTTCATCCAGAAAGAGTGAGAAGAGCTCATTACTCTAGAAAGAACAATTAACACCACAATGCTTAGCATCTATTCAATGGAAGTCCATTTTACACAATAGCAACTGGCAAAATATGGCAGGATTGAGTACTTCAATTACCAGGTCATAATGACGAGAAATATTCCGACGAGCCTGAGTCAGGGTGTTTCGATTTGAAACATGTTGAATGAAATATTTTGCAGATGAAAGTGCTGATATAAAAAGCAATGGGCTCCACCAGCGTCTAGAGAC